>NC_090183.1:14624400-14861900 GCF_024679245.1 Pseudorasbora parva | reverse complement strand
TCTTAAGCATAAACAACTTTTTAGCTATTTAAAACGGGTTTGTAGATTGCTACAATGAACAATATCAAAATTCATCATTAGTGGGAGTTTAATCTAGCCCAATCAGTCAAATCGTCCACATGCTCTAAGGATCATGTTAGTCCCGACTCAGACATGACCAAATTGTGATTTGTGAATAAGTTCATTAGACAGGTTCCTTAAAAAGATTAGTCTTTTTAAAAAAGTACAGCGTGAATTGGTCATCAATTGCATCTCAACAGGTTGGTTGAAAAGATTTGGTACAAAATAATGAGTCGTCACCTCACTTTACTTCATTGCCTCGCTTCAAAATAACACAGTGGTATTTTCTTTTTCTTTGTTTTTCTTCTGAAATGTGGGGGGGAAATAGAATATAAAGTACTGCTATGCTATAAAAGTTTCCAAAAGTAAAGAGAAAAATATTTTGTTTGTCCACCAAACTTTTAGAAAAATGTGATCCCCTCAATGCAGACTAAACCTGACCCATCCACACACACACACACACACACACACACACACACACACACACACACACACACACACACACACACACACACACACACACACACACACACACACACACACACACACACACACACACACACACACACACACACACACACACATGCGGTCTATGTGGTTTACAGGGACTCTCCATAGGCGTAATGGTTTTTATACCGTACAAACCGTATTTTCTATCCCCTTACACTGCCCCTGTCCCTAAACCTACCCATCACAGGAAACATTCTGCATTTTTACTTTCTCAAAAAAACATCATTTAGTATGTTTTTAAAGCTATTTGAATTATGATGACATTTGAAATGTCCTCATAAACCACATTTATAGTGTAATACCAGTGTAATACCCATGTAGTTATACAAATTTGTGTCCTCATAAACCACATAAACAAGAACACACACACACACACACACACACACACACACACACACACACACACACACACACACACACACACACACACACACACACACACGTCTGGTTCACTATCTTTATGGGGACTCTCTATAGATGTAATGGTTTGGTCCCCACAATGTAATATAAACAAGGGCACACACACACACACACACACACACACACACACACACACACACACACACACACACACACACACACACACACACACACTCACACACACACACACACACACACACACACACACACACACACACACACACACACACACACACACACACACACACACACACACACACACACACACACACGTTTACCACACAGAAACACACCACTGTCCCAGTTTCCGAGTATTGCTGCACAGTTAATGATTCCATTAACCATTCATTCCTTGTGACAGTAATTCATAGTTTTATACATATTATATGTTGACTTCTTCTCCCACAGCACCAATACATCCAATATCCACCAATCCAAATGTGTGGTTTGAAAGTAAAAAAAAAAAAAAAAAAATGTTCCCTAATCTAAAATTATTATTTCTTGACAAATGGAATCCATTATCAACTGATTCATGAATATTTGTCCAGTCCAGCAATGACAAGCTACACTTTCTCATCTAGGGGAAATAGAATTGTACAAATTGTGTTTGAGAGAAGGCTCACACACTGGAGGCGGCCCATAATGCAATACACCAATTTTTTTCCTATTTTTTGCAGTTCCAATTTATTGAAGTAACAGAGCAGAAAATGCAGTGACAGCTGTAGCACTTTATTGCGAATTAGTACATACGTTCAACAGAGAGAGACAGAGAGAAAAGGAGAGAGAGAGGGGACTCATTGTATTTCTGTAATTGCCACGAGCTCTGAAAATGGGCTAGCAATAGTACTGGAGCAATTACATATTGAAGACAGAAGATGACAGGATATACTTTGAACATCAGATCACATTTACACTGGGATTTGACCCCCCCTCCTCAAAACAGAGCTAAGAGGAGAGGTACTATGACAATGACAGCCATACATGCTCACGACTCTGTGAGGCCGCTGGATGATTATAATTATTGTGTCTGACGTTTGACCCGGTATTGATGGTGTGGCTGCCGCATGTTTCTCCCTCTATGTTTCAACCACAGATGTGTTTAACAGGCTGACACCATTTCTCACACGAGGTCATGCAGCCGAACAGAGAAATGAACACTTGCCAAATGCTGTCAAACTTCCACAAATGCTCACACTCTAACTTGTCACCATACGCCTTTGTTGGGACAGTATAGGGTGTCCAGTTTGGGTTACGTATAAGGAAGGTTCATGAAGTCGGCTGATATCTCTAGAGATAATAGCATGATTCTGGATATGGTAAGCTACACACAATGAGGAAACCTCTTTATTACCTGCAATCATGTCTTGTCCAGTAGAGAAAGAATGGGTAACAGTTTATTTTGATGGTCCCTTTTGAACGTTCAGTTGATTATAAGTAACTTTGCAACTATACATGTCATCGAACTCTCCTTAGACAGAGCATTAGTAGACTGTCTGCTCAATATCTGCTAACACTTTATCGTGGTCCTCCAACAGACATTCTACTGACTATAAGTATTTTTTCAACATGTTAAAGGTCCCATTCTTCGCGTGTTTTCGAAGCTTTGATTATGTTTACAGTGTGCAATATAACATGAGTTCATGTTTTGCGTGTAAAAAAACACAGTATTTTTCACACAATTTACTTATCTGAACACCGTTGTCTTCTCTGTCCTAAAAACGGCCTGATGATTTTCTTGTTCTATGAAGTCCCTCCTTCAGAAACACGTAACGAGTTCTGATTGGGCCAGCGCTTCCCGTGTTATGATTGGACAGCAGGTTAGCGCACTTTGCCCGGAAAGGTTCCGCCTCTTACCATAACGGGGAGATGCAATTGCTGAATATGCGCTCTTCTCCACGTGGGAGAGCAACGAGACTACACCCCCTATTTTGCGTGTACTTGTGGGCGGAGGGTTAGTCAACAAACGGTTCTAGTGACGTCATTCAAGCAAAGAAGTGCAGGGCTGTAGTCCAAACCGGCCTTTCGCTGAAGGCTTTGAATGGGAACTTCTGTTAAATAAAATATCTCGCTTGGCATTGAACTTAGAGCTTTTTAATTTTACAGGTATTATTTATGCTCTAACAGCCACATTTCACACTAACTAAAGTTTGAAAGATGAAATCGCGAAGAACAGGACCTTTAACTTATTCTAACCCTAACACTACCAGTCTACTAATACTCTAACATCATAAAGAGAGTTAGCTGTATTAAGAGTTATCAAACACTTCACAGTCTTCACTGCATAAATAATACATTAAATATGGAGTTATTCTTATTAAAGCAACAAAAAAGTTCAGTCAAGAGCACTGAGTAATGCCCCAAAGGTATACAATTTGTATGGTCATCACATAAAAAGGTTTACCATTGGCCCATGGCGATTATTTACTTCTTTGTGATGTGGAAATCTGCTTGTGTTAATTTCGTCTGTTCAGTCCATCGAGGTCAGACATCAATACAAACATAAACACACTGGAGCTGCTATATTGTAGAAATAGTTTCATGTTTAATACTGAAAGCTGCATGCTTTAGAGCAAGTAGTCAGTGACCCTGAATAGTCGAAGATTCAATGCATTGTTATGCGAAGCCGGATTCGACCACCGATCTCACAGTCGAATCTTCGCGGGTGTTATGATCGCATCCTGGTGTGCGACCCCTTTAAGGCCGCTGAGCTTTGCAACGGATGTGGCGCGCCTTTAATATTCGAACGCGTTTTCAATGAGTGTACACACACCGGCGGCGACATTCGGCACCTGTCCGCGGCGACTCAACGAAGTTGTTTAAAATCCTGCCGCGCCACAGAGCACGATTTTAAGGTTTTATATTACATTATATGTCCCGCTAATTGTCAATGTACATACTGATTTCACCCTGTGCTACAAGATACACCCATCGTGCAGCTCTAATGTCAGAAGTCGATTCAAAATTGAGCTTATGCATTAGTGATGTGTCGTTCATGAACGATCGTTCATTTTGAACGAATCTTTAATATGACTCGGGACTACCGAGTTGTCTCAGAGAGTGATTCGTTCACTATGCTGTAAGAAGCGGAAACAGAAAAGATTAGTTCTTTCGAGTTCGGGGGCGGCCGGTTTCGAGTCTTTCGCTCTTCCTGTAAGTCACATAGTCTATGCTGTCAGTAACGGAAAAAGAAATGATTAGTTAATCTTTCGGGTTTGAGTCGTTCTTTTGTCACGTGACTTGTCAACACAGTCTCACCCCTACTCGTCAAATGTTGCCGAACGGTCAAGGGACCCTGACGTCAGCTGTTGACGCACAGGGTACCCCTAAATCGCCATTTTTCGACGTACTGGGTAATCCACTGATTTCAATGAGAAACCTAGGACGTCATAAACAGACGTGTTGGGCATGTGCATGCTATCGTCATGATGGAATTTATTGGGTTATAATTTTTCCATTATGACATGTTGGAGTGTGATTCTCAATTTAATCAGCCAGCACAATTGTATTTACATTTATTTACGCTATGATACACGTTTGAAACAGTAGTCAAACCCCACCCCGCCCTAAACCTACCCATTTGCGTATTATATGATATAAAACACAGGCTGAAACAGACAACAGGCACACTTTATTGAAAAAGTCCAACTATTCCGAGGCCAAACGATTGAATTGTGCGAAGAAAAGACCCAAAAGCAATCACCGTCTCTATCCGCGGCGTCACACTGAAGACGCCACAGGTAGACCCCTCGGCGTCACGCGATGGACGAACTGGGAACCCAATTGCTTTCAGTGGGAAACCTTTGGCGTCAACATTAGACGGCAATTCTATCGGTATGAAATCGCGCTGAAGAAGTCTCATTCAGAACACATCGCGATGTTTGGCATCAGATCACGTGTGCCACATGTTGGTGAGTAGTCATACATATTATTTCCTAATATTTGATATAAAGTATTTTCTGCTTGTCGTTATCGATCATGTTCAGTCACTGCATTGTATCTGTCATCATCTCCACTGAGGCTTTGCATTTCTTTGCTTTCTAAATAAACACACCTTGCTAATAGGGTAATTTAACACTGTCACGTGACGTGCTATAGACCTTTAAACAGTTGTTAATATTTAATAATAATTACTAGTGTAGTTCCAACGTGGCATTTGTAGTAGAAGCACAATAAAAAAAAAAACAACACTTGCCATGCGTTTACCACAGTATTGGTAGTTTTAATGTGATATTTGTTGTAAATAAACAGTAGCCACAACAATTACCATGCTTTAAATGCATTTTAATGTAAAATCCAAATATTGTTATTTAAATAGTATACTTTATAATGCTATATATTATATATTATGACTTTTTTCTCTCTTTCTTTTTTTTTTTTTTTACCTGAAAAGACCAAAAGGGCCTCTCGGACTCAGTCAACCCATTCTTGTTTGTGGAGATGTAACGGAGAAAACCGAAAGCTGCAACAGCAAATATTTGTAATGGTATGTATGTGTTGGTTTGAACCCTTTATCAAACATTTTATTTAGCATTTGTTGTTACTTATTCTTACAAATCCCATAGCTCAATCAGTAAGAACATATTCCCAAAGTCTTAATAATTCACAAGATTTAACAAGTTGTCAAATTCGTATGATTCTCGTACATATAGCTCTGAAAAAAATTAAGAGACCACTTAACATGGATTTCTAAATGTTAAGTGGTCTCTTAATTTTTTTTTCCAGAGCTGTATTTGTATATGAAGAGTTCAGATGCAAAAGCCTCAAAAAGCCACTTCGGTCACATGACATCAGATATTCGATTATTTTTTTCTTATTATTAACGTCCCGTTTGCATGTAAATAATTTATGTGATCACAAAATCAAGTGAGTTATCTAAATTTTCAAACAAATTCATATGATATAGCTTGCTATTATATACTTTTAATAATGGGAATGCACACATATCTGTGAACTTATTACATAAATGTATTTAACATTTAATTATGCATCGTTTTTTACAGAAATAAATCCTACAGCTATGTATAAACTGACAACATCATCATCATGTCCTGTCCTGGGCACATTGGGCAACATGTTTCCTCCATCATATTCGATCTGTGGCCACGTTTTCACATCTTCTCATGGAACACCGGCATTGAGGTCTTCGTGAAACATCTGTCTCATATCTTCCTTGGTTTTCCCTGTCTCGTGCGTCCTCCTGGTGGTGTCCACTTCATAAGTGTTTTTGGGTGTTGTTGTTTGGGCATGCATAGGACATGTCCAGTGAAGTGCACCCTTTGCTCTGTCACAGTGTCTCAAAGTCTTCACGTGGAGTCTGTGGAGTCTTATGATCTCTTTGATATATGCAGAACCAATATTCATAAACTGTTCTTGATGTCTGCCTATGCCTTTATCATCAGGAGTTTTAGTGAAGGACATATCTATTGCCATCCACTAGTTCTAGTCATGCATTGACTTCATGATGCCATAGTCCAATGTATATTTCTGCATTTGTTGTTTGTTTGAACAAATGAAGATAGTGAGAGTTAATACCTTTTGAAAGCAATAATTATTCATTTAAACTTTTATTACAATGGTCACTATAGTACATGTCTACCATACCTCTATCATTATTTCACTACCTATCATTATATCACTACCTTGTTAATGTAACTGTAACATGAATGTACTTTATAGAAGTATTTTTTTTACTGAAAATGGTTAACATTTACAATAATCATCAACTATTTTAATTGGCATTTAATTTAGTTACAATAAAAGTGAACAATAATCGCAAATATATAGTATTAAAGTTTAGAATGTAAAATGTTCTTTTTTTGCCTATATATATATATATGGGCACTACATTTGTATTTAAACTGTTTGACATTAAATATTGGAATATGCTTACAAAATTGTGTGCATTCATTGTGCTTTTGTTATATTTGTTTTAATTCCAAGAGTTCAGATTGTAAAGGATGGCTTAAAGAAGTTTATGCTTGTAGACCATTGCATAGAAAAAGGTTTCTCTTTCAAATATATTTATTATGCATCAGTTTAACCACACAAAGAAGACTTTCGTTTTAAAATATGAGTTTTCTTATTTAATTAGAATAAATAAATATTTAGCAGCCTAAATATTAAATATTTAAGGAATCTACCCCTTCAGTTGAACCGGATGAGATGTGATATAATTTACCATAAATGGACAAGTAAGTGTGACGCCTCTGTTCAGCTGGGTTGTCATTGGCTGTGACTTTATCGCAGAACGCGCTGTGATTGGACTATCTGTTTTAACCATATAAAACGGCGTTTCATGTTACAAAGTATGTTTTGGTGTTATTATTACGTCAGTTATACGTTAAGCTAACTATAAAGTGTCGCTATGTTGTGAGAAATGACTCCTTTACTGAGAACCCAACCCTAACCCTAAGCATTTCTGCACACTTCTATGAACTACAGCGCCATGTTTCCCATTGCATTGATACAATGACAGATATATGGGTAATGTAGTTTAAAAGGTTTCATAATGAAACAATAAATGTTAAGTTAATTACATATTTAATGGACAACTGGATATTAAAATATGTTCATTGTGCAAACCTTTATGACATATATGAGGGCCAAGCTGAAATTGTATATTTTACTGTGAGCACTTTTAAATAAACCTTTATGGCAGCTTTCCATATATGTCTGAAAACTGTGGCCAACATTATTTAGTAAACATTGCATATGCAGTTGTCCTGCCAATTTTCTCTGTGATACGCTAACCATACTTTGAGTTAAAGCCATTTGAAATATGCTTTTTTTTTTTTTGCTCTTCAATGGGCCACTACTGGGTCCCTGGAGGTGTAAGGGCAGTACAACATACACAGATCTATTCTCCTCATCACGGACAACAAACTTTGAGTCACATTTAAATATCAGAGTATTTTGTCTTTTCTATTCTAACGTCATGCTTGTGTTAGGTTTTGATATTGTAAGACCATCTGATGAAATACAGAAATATTTGAAAGAAATGTTGTAAAATAATAATTATTAAGTTTTATTTTCTTTTATGGATAAACACTAATAAATATAATGGATGAACCTGCAACAACTCGCCATTATCCACTTTCCAGAGTAAACACAAACTATTTATATTATTTACACTTCATTATTACTATTAAATATAGGACCATGCACCATTAAGATTTAAGATAATTAATAACAAGAGACATTGTCACAATTTCATCTACACCCTCTTCACGTACCTGGCATCGAAAATGTGCATGCTTTAATTTTTATTGCAGTAGTAGATGTACCAGAATGATCAACATGGATCATCTTCAGTTAAGCTTGAAGTGTTTGTAATCCTTCCCTTTATTTCACTGAAAACTGACATACTTGTCACAGCATGCAAGTATATACAACTTTTTGGAGCATTGTACCAAATATAATATAACCAGATAAAAAATGTTTACTTCTCAAGTAAAAAATTCTTGGTAATTAATTAGATAACCTAAATAAACTTGTTGAATTTGTATTTACTGTACCAAACACCATACACAATACTCACCATACTTTATCACTCAACAATTTATTGGAGGATACAGTATACAGTTGATAAAGTAGAATAAAGTCAAATAAGATTCAAGATAAATAAAAATGGGTTTTAAAAAACACATTAACATCATATTAATCCATTCACAGCTGCTGAAGTCACACAAATGAGTGCCACATAATCCCATCCAGTCAACTATGATACAGAAAACAGATTTGATATAGTGTTGGAAAATAATGATTCATTATTACAACTAGACTGGTTTCTGTCTCTTCCCTCTATCATGTTCATGTTCTTCTTCTTCTAAACAGTTCGCCCACTTGTACCCTACAGTATAATCAATGTACAGATGATGTGATCACTGATGTTGTGTAGCCTTTTCTCAACCAGAGGAAGAAGTCGTATAATCCGGCGTTCTCCAGTCCTGGTCTAAAAGTAAAACAACAAACACAATTCAGATTAAGTTTAATGTACAGTCAGGTTAACCTATGTTCTTCAGTAAACTCTCCACCTCAAAATGGGCAGAAATGCCAATTCCTGATTTAAATTTACAAAGCAGCAGTCAGTACATAAAATAATATACACATTGAAGCATTATGTATAATAATGCAGCCCATAATATTAGCCACGTACTGAACAAAAACTAATTTACCCATATCAACAGCAACCTTTTAAACAGTAGATCTTTTAGAAAGGCATGGTCTCTTCTGAGCCTTTGTCAGTGATGCTAGATTTCTTTAGTTACTTGTTTCAAGAGCATCACTTGTGATAGCCTTTACAATATAAAATTGTTCAAATACTGCAATACAACTTTCATGGACAGAATTAAGAAATAGGTACCCAGGCACCAGACTTACCATGCTTATGAAGCACCCATGGCCATGTATAGTTCTCAGAGAGCAGAGTTTTTGCCTCTTGTTTTCCTCCTTGGCAGCACATCTTTTTCCTGTAGAATTTGTGCCTTCTCTTGCTATCCATCTTAAAACACAAATGCAATGTGTTTAGTCTGTGGAGTATAAGGCCTTGTTTCAAGCCAAAGAACTAACCAGATATTTCACATAATTCAAAGAACATTTACTATTTGATTCCTAATATGTCCCAACTCATTATCTTCTAAAGCTACCCAGAACCATCCATGGTCTACAAAACAATGGAGAAATACATGGAGTTCATAACAACTAAATGCTTTTTCCCACAGTTGTCTGCTTTTATCTAAGACAAACAGACGGTGCAGTTTTTAAGAACTGAAGGCCAAAAGTGTAATAATAATTGTATCAAAAAGGGAAAACAAATATTTATCATTTTAAATAAATCCAAGATACAGAACCTCATTTGCTTATTTTAGGAGTTATTAAAAGATTTAGACATGAATAATGGTACGTATTTTATCAGAGTAGAAAGAATGATCACTGTTGAAATGAATAGTCCTTTGAGAGATCAACATCAAATGTTGTACTACATATTACAGCATGGCTTCAATACAAGACATACCAATGGACTTGCGCACTTTTCTGTCTTCTTCGGGCACAAGATGTCCATCTTCCTTCCTCACCCTAAACAAAGGACTTATTTTCTTAGCTTGCTTCGATATAAGGTCTGGTCTTTCTTCTCTTCTGTAAAACAAGAAAGTCTCACTTACTCTGTGAAGCAAATACTATTGTTTTTAAAACATATAAATTAAGACAGTTACAATAAAGTAATTTTTATCATAAGATTAAGGTGAGCATTCTATGAGTATATATATTAAAACTGTATATACTTTAGTATATATACTGATACTGATAATATTCAACTTTACCTGTGAAGGGCTGATTACGGCAAGATTCGCTGAGAATCACTAGAAGCTCTTGTGAGGGTTGACTCTTAAAAGAGCTGTTGAGTTTGATATTGTAGAGATCTTTTAAACAAAAATAAATAAATAAAAGTAATCTGCAAGTAATCCTGCAAGACAGAAAGAAAGAGGAAATTGTATTACATTGCATGCAAGTTGTGAGTTCATACATAACTGTTTCTTGCTGTAAAAAAAACGTTGCATAATTAAATGTTAAATACATTTATTTAGTAAGTTCACAGATATGTGTGCATTCCCATTATTAAAAGTATATAATAGCAAGCTATATCATATGAATTTGTTTGAAAATTTAGATAACTCACTTGATTTTGTGATCACATAAATTATTTACATGCAAACGGGACGTTAATAATAAGAAAAAAATAATCGAATATCTGATGTCATGTGACCGAAGTTTCTTTTTGAGGCTTTTGCATCTGAACTCTTCATATACAAATACAGCTCTGAAAAAAAAAAATAAGAGACCACTTAACATTTAGAAATCCATGTTAAGTGGTCTCTTAATTTTTTTCAGAGCTATATGTACGAGAATCATACGAATTTGACAACTTGTTAAATCTTGTGAATTATTAAGACTTTGGGAATATGTTCTTACTGATTGAGCTATGGGATTTGTAAGAATAAGTAACAACAAATGCTAAATAAAATGTTTGATAAAGGGTTCAAACCAACACATACATACCATTACAAATATTTGCTGTTGCAGCTTTCGGTTTTCTCCGTTACTTCTCCACAAACAAGAATGGGTTGACTGAGTCCGAGAGGCCCTTTTGGTCTTTTCAGGTAAAAAAAAAAAAAAAGAAAGAGAGAAAAAAGTCATAATATATAATATATAGCATTATAAAGTATACTATTTAAATAACAATATTTGGATTTTACATTAAAATGCATTTAAAGCATGGTAATTGTTGTGGCTACTGTTTATTTACAACAAATATCACATTAAAACTACCAATACTGTGGTAAACGCATGGCAAGTGTTGTTTTTTTTTTTATTGTGCTTCTACTACAAATGCCACGTTGGAACTACACTAGTAATTATTATTAAATATTAACAACTGTTTAAAGGTCTATAGCACGTCACGTGACAGTGTTAAATTACCCTATTAGCAAGGTGTGTTTATTTAGAAAGCAAAGAAATGCAAAGCCTCAGTGGAGATGATGACAGATACAATGCAGTGACTGAACATGATCGATAACGACAAGCAGAAAATACTTTATATCAAATATTAGGACATAATATGTATGACTACTCACCAACATGTGGCACACGTGATCTGATGCCAAACATCGCGATGTGTTCTGAATGAGACTTCTTCAGCGCGATTTCATACCGATAGAATTGCCGTCTAATGTTGACGCCAAAGGTTTCCCACTGAAAGCAATTGGGTTCCCAGTTCGTCCATCGCGTGACGCCGAGGGGTCTACCTGTGGCGTCTTCAGTGTGACGCCGCGGGCCGCGCGCCGCGGATAGAGACGGTGATTGCTTTTGGGTCTTTTCTTCGCACAATTCAATCGTTTGGCCTCGGAATAGTTGGACTTTTTCAATAAAGTGTGCCTGTTGTCTGTTTCAGCCTGTGTTTTATATCATATAATACGCAAATGGGTAGGTTTAGGGCGGGGTGGGGTTTGACTACTGTTTCAAACGTGTATCATAGCGTAAATAAATGTAAATACAATTGTGCTGGCTGATTAAATTGAGAATCACACTCCAACATGTCATAATGGAAAAATTATAACCCAATAAATTCCATCATGACGATAGCATGCACATGCCCAACACGTCTGTTTATGACGTCCTAGGTTTCTCATTGAAATCAGTGGATTACCCAGTACGTCGAAAAATGGCGATTTAGGGGTACCCTGTGCGTCAACAGCTGACGTCAGGGTCCCTTGACCGTTCGGCAACATTTGACGAGTAGGGATGAGACTGTGTTGGACTTGTCACTGTATTGAACACTTATTAACCTTTTTTACTATTTTTTTTTTTTTTTTTTTTTACTTTTACAGTTACCAGATGCAATTTGTTCTCAAATGTATATAGATTATTTTCTACAACACTAAATGTGATATTTAAGAGTCAGTTAATGCAAAGCTTTATCCATATGATAGGGGAAACCACTTTGAGACTTGTTTACTGTGGATTATAATTTTCAGTTAATATCAGACATATACAAATCTATGGGACTGACAGGAAGAACGAAAGACTCAAACCCAAGACTCAAAAAAAAAAAAAAACTAATTTTTTCTGTTTCCGTTTTCTGACAGCATAGACTCTATGGGACTGACAGGAAGAACGAAAGACTCGAAACCGGCCATAAACCGAAATCTGTTATGCGACCCCCTTTGGTATGGTGGCCCAGTAGTGCAACCGTACGAAATTAAACCCCAACACAATGAAATCGCCACAACACAACGGAATAAAACCACAACACAACGAAATCGCCACAACACAATGAAATCGCCACAACACTACGGAATTAAACCACAACACAACGAAATCGCCACAACACAACAGAATTAAACCACAACACAACGAAATCGCCACAACACAACGGAGTTAAACCACAACACAACGAAATCGCCACAACACAATGAAATCGCCACAACACAACGTAATTAAACCACAACACAACAAAATTAAACCACAACACAACGAAATCGCCACAACACAATGAAATCGCCACAACACAACGTAATTAAACCACAACACAACGAAATTAAACCACAACACAACGAAATCGCCACAACAGAACGGAATTAAACCACAACACAACGCAACACAATACAATGAAATCGCCACAACACAACGGAATAAAACCACAACACAACGAAATCACCACAACACAACGGAATTAAACCACAACACAACACAACACAATACAATAAAATCGCCACAACACAACGGAATTAAACCACAACACAACGCAACACAATACAATGAAATCGCCACAACACAACGGAATAAAACCACAACACAACGAAATCGCCACAACACAATGAAATCGCCACAACACAACGGAATTAAACCACAACACAACGAAATCGCCACAACACAACGGAGTTAAACCACAACACAACGAAATCGCCACAACACAATGAAATCGCCACAACACAACGAAATCGCCACAACCCAACGGAATAAAACCACAACACAACGAAATCGCCACAACACAATGAAATCGCCACAACACAACGAAATCGCCACAACCCAACGGAATAAAACCACAACACAACGAAATCGCCACAACACAACGGAATAAAACCACAACACAACGAAATCGCCACAACACAATGAAATCGCCACAACACAACGGAATTAAACCACAACACAACGAAATCGCCACAACACAACGGAGTTAAACCACAACACAACGAAATCGCCACAACACAATGAAATCGCCACAACACAACGGAATTAAACCGCAACACAACGAAATTAAACCACAACACAACGAAATCGCCACAACAGAACGGAATTAAACCACAACACAATAAAATCGCCACAACACAACGGAATAAAAACACAACACAACGCAACACAATACAATGAAATCGCCACAAGACAACGAAATTAAACCACAATACAACGAAATCACCACAACACAATGGAATTAAACCACAACACAACGAAATTGGCACAACACAACGGAATTAAACCACAACACAACGAAATCGGCACAACACAACGGAATTAAACCACAATACAATGAAATCGCCACAACACAACGGAATTAAACCACAACACAAGGAAATCGGCACAACACAACGGAATTAAACCACAACACAACGAAATCGCCACAACACAATGAAATCGCCACAACACAGCGGAATTAAACCACAACACAAGGAAATCGGCACAACACAACGGAATTAAACCACAACACAACGAAATCGCCACAACACAATGAAATCGCCACAACACAACGGAATTAAACCACAACACAACAAAATCACCATAACACAAAGAAATCGGCACAACACAACGGAAGTAAACCACAACACAATAAAATCGCCACAACACAACGGAATTAAACCACAACACAACGCAACACAATACAATGAAATCGCCACAAGACAACGAAATTAAACCACAATACAACGAAATCGCCACAACACAACGGAATTAAACCACAACACAATGAAATTGGCACAACACAACGGAATTAAACCACAACACAACGAAATCGCCACAACACAACGGAATTAAACCACAATACAATGAAATCGCCACAACACAACGGAATTAAACCACAACACAAGGAAATCAGCACAACACAACGGAATTAAACCACAACACAACGAAATCGCCACAACACAATGAAATCGCCACAACACAACGGAATTAAACCACAACACAACAAAATCACCATAACACAAAGAAATCGGCACAACACAACGGAATAATACCACAACACAACAAAATCGCCACAACACAACGAAATCGTCACAACACAAATGAATTAAACCACAACACATTGAAATCGCTACAACACAATGAAATCGCCACAACACAACTGAATTAAACCAAAACACAACAAAATCGCCATAACACAACGAAATCGGCACAACACAAATGAATTAAACCACAACACAATGAAATCGCCACAACACAACGGAATTGAACCACAACACAACAAAATCGCCATAACACAACGGAATTAAACCACAACACAACAAAATCGCCATAACTCAACGAAATCGGCACAACACAACGGAATAAATCCACAACATAACGAAATCGGCACAACACAAAGGAATCAAAGCACAATACAATGAAATCGCTACAACACAATAAAATCGCCACAACACAATGGTATTAAACCACAACACAACGAAATCGCCACAACACAACGGAATTAAACCACAACACAACGGAATTAAACCACAACACAACGAAATTAAACCACAACACAACGAAATCGCCACAACACAACGGAATTAAACCACAACACAACAAAATCGCCACAACACAACGAAATCGCCACAACACAAATTAATTAAACCACAACACATTGAAATCGCTACAACACAATGAAATCGCCACAACACAATGAAATCGCCACAACACAACGGAATTAAACCACAACACAACGAAATCGCCACAACACAATAAAATCGCCACAACACAAAGGAATTAAACCACAACACAACGAAATTAAACCACAACACAACGGAATCGCCACAACACAATGAAATCGCCACAACACAACGGAATTAAACCACAACACAACAAAATCGCCACAACACAACAGAATTAAACCACAACACAACGAAATCGCCACAACACATGGAAATCGGCACAACAAAACGGAATTAAACCACAACACAACGAAATCGCCACAACACAACGAAATCGGCACAACACAACGGAATAATACCACAACAAAACAAAATCGGCACAACACAAATTAATTACACCACAACACAACAAAATCGCCATAACACAAAGAAATCGGCACAACACAACGGAATAATACCACAACACAATGAAATCGGCACAACACAAATGAATTAAACCACAACACAATGAAATCGCCAAAACACAATGAAATCGCCAAAACACAATGAAATCGCCACAACACAACGAAATTAAACTACAACATAACAAAATCGGCATAACACAACGAAATCGGCACAACACAAATGAATTAAACCACAACACAATGAAATCGCTACAACACAATAAAATCGCCACAACACAATGAAATCGCCACAACACAACGGAATTAAACCACAACACAATGAAATCGCCACAACACAACGGAATTAAACTACAACACAACGGAATTAAACCACAACACAACGAAATTAAACCACAACACAACGAAATCGCAACAACACAACGGAATTAAACCATAACACAACGAAATTAAACCACAATACAACGAAATCGCCACAACACAACGTAATTAAACCACAACACAACGAAATCGCCCCAACACAACAGAATTAAACCACAACACAACGAAATTGCAACAACACAACGGAATTAAACCACAACACAGCGAAATCGCAACAACACAACGGAATTAAACCACAACACAACGAAATCGGCACAACACAAGGAAATCGGCACAACACAACGGAATTCAATCACAACACAATGAAATCGCCACAACACAACGGAATTAAACCACAACACAAGGAAATCGCAACAACACAAGGAAATTGGCACAACACAACGGAATTAAACCACAACACAACGAAATCGCCACAACACAATGAAATCGCCACAACACAACGGAATTAAACCACAACACAACAAAATCGCCATAACACAAAGAAATCGGCACAACACAACGGAATTATACCACAACACAACGAAATCGCCACAACACAAATGAATTAAACCACAACACATTGAAATCGCTACAACACAATGAAATCGCCACAACACAACGGAATTAAACCACAACACAACAAAATCGCCATAACACAACGAAATCGGCACAACACAAATGAATTCAACCACAACACAATGAAATCGCCACAACACAACGGAATTGAACCACAACACAACAAAATCGCCATAACACAACGGAATTAAACCACAACACAACAAAATCGCCATAACTCAACGAAATCGGCACAACACAACGGAATAAAACCACAACATAACGAAATCGTTACAACACAAAGGAATCAAAGCACAATACAATGAAATCGCTACAACACAATAAAAACGCCACAACACAACGAAATCGCCACAACACAACGGAATTAAACCACAACACAACGAAATCGCCACAACACAACACAATTAAACCACAACACAACGAAATCGCCACAACACAACGGAATTAAACCACAACACAACGAAATCGCCATAACTCAACGAAATCGGCACAACACAACGGAATAAAACCACAACATAACGAAATCGGCACAACACAAAGGAATCAAAGCACAATACAATGAAATCGCTACAACACAATAAAAATGCCACAACACAATGGTATTAAACGACAACACAATGAAATCGCCACAACACAACGAAATTAAACTACAACACAACGGAATTAAACCACAACACAACGAAATTAAACCACAACACAACAAAATCGCCACAAAACAACGGAATTAAACTACGACACAGCGGAATTAAACTACAACACAATGGAATTAAACCACAACACAACGAAATTAAACCACAACACAACGGAATCGCCACAACACAACGGAATTAAACCATAACACAGCAAAATCGCCACAACACAACGGATTTAAACCACAACACAACAAAATCGCCACAACACAACGGAATTAAACCCCAACACAACGAAATCGCCACAACACAACGGAATTAAACCACAACACAACGGAATCACCACAACACAACAGGATTAAACCATAACACAACAAAATTAAACCACAACACAACGGAATCGCCACAACACAACAGGATTAAACCATAACACAACGAAATTAAACCACAACACATCGGAATTATACCACAACACAACGAAATCGCCACAACACAACGAAATTAAACCACAACACAACGAAATCGCCACAACACAATGGAATTAAACCACAACACAACGAAATCACCACAACACAACGGAATTAAACCACAACACAACGAAATCACCACAACACAACGGAATTAAACCACAACACAACGAAATCGCCACAACCCAACGAAATTAAACCATAACACAACGAAATTAAACCACAACACAACGAAAACGCCACAACACAACGGAATTAAACCACAACACAACGAAATCGCCACAACACAACGGAATTAAACCAAAACACAACAATATCGCCACAACACAGCGGAATTTAACCAAAACACAACGAAATTAAACCACAACACAACGAAATCGCCACAACACAACGAAATTAAACCATAACACAACGAAATTAAACCACAACACAACGGAATTAAACCACAACACAACGAAATCGCCACAACACAACAGGATTAAACCATAACACAACGAAAATTAAACCACAACACAACGGAATTAAACCACAACACAACGAAATCGCCACAACACAACGAAATTAAACCACAACACAATGAAATCGCCACAACACAACGGAATTAAACCCCAACACAACGAAATCGCCACAACACAACGGAATTAAACCACAACACAACGGAATCACCACAACACAACAGGATTAAACCATAACACAACAAAATTAAACCACAACACAACGGAATCGCCACAACACAACAGGATTAAACCATAACACAACGAAATTAAACCACAACACATCGGAATTATACCACAACACAACGAAATCGCCACAACACAACGAAATTAAACCACAACACAACGAAATCGCCACAACACAATGGAATTAAACCACAACACAACGAAATCACCACAACACAACGGAATTAAACCACAACACAACGAAATCACCACAACACAACGGAATTAAACCACAACACAACGAAATCGCCACAACACAACGAAATTAAACCATAACACAACGAAATTAAACCACAACACAACGAAAACGCCACAACACAACGGAATTAAACCACAACACAACGAAATCGCCACAACACAACGGAATTAAACCAAAACACAACAATATCGCCACAACACAATGGAATTTAACCAAAACACAACGAAATTAAACCACAACACAACGAAATCGCCACAACACAACGAAATTAAACCATAACACAACGAAATTAAACCACAACACAACGGAATTAAACCACAACACAACGAAATCGCCACAACACAACAGGATTAAACCATAACACAACGAAATTAAACCACAACACAACGGAATTAAACCACAACACAACGAAATCGCCACAACACAACGAAATTAAACCACAACACAATGAAATCGCCACAACACAACGGAATTAAACCACAACACAACGAAATCTCCACAACACAACGGAATTAAACCACAACACAACGAAATCGCCACATCACAACGAAATTAAACCATAACGCAACGAAATTAAACCACAACACAACGAAAACGCCACAACACAATGGAATTAAACCACAACACAACGAAATCGCCACAACACAACGAAATTAAACCATAACACAACGAAATTAAACCACAACACAACGAAAACGCCACAACACAACGAAATCGCCACAACACAACGGAATTAAACAAAAACACAACGAAATTAAACCACAACACAACGAAATCGCCACAACACAACAAAATAAAACCATAACACAACGAAATGAAACCACAACACAACGAAAACGCCACAACACAACAGAATTAAACCACAACACAACGAAATCGCCACAACACAACAGGATTAAACCATAACACAACGAAATTAAAGCACAACACAACGGAATTAAACCACAACACAACGAAATCGCCACAACACAACGAAATTAAACCACAACACAACGAAATCGCCACAACACAACGGAATTAAACCACAACACAACGAAATCACCACAACACAACGGAATTAAACCACAACACAACGAAATCGCCACAACACAACGAAATTAAACCACAACACAACGAAATTTAACCACAACACAACGAAATCGCCACAACACAACGAAATTAAACCATAACACAACGAAATTAAACCATAACACAACGAAATTAAACCACAACACAACGAAATCTCCACAACACAACGGAATTAAACCACAACACAACGGAATCACCACAACACAACAGGATTAAACCATAACACAACAAAATTAAACCACAACTCAACGGAATCGCCACAACACAACAGGATTAAACCACAACACAACGAAATTAAACCACAACACAACGGAATTAAACCACAACACAACGAAATCGCCACAACACAACGAAATTAAACCACAACACAATGAAATCGCCACAACACAACGGAATTAAACCACAACACAACGAAATCTCCACAACACAACGGAATTAAACCACAACACAACGAAATCGCCACATCACAACGAAATTAAACCATAACGCAACGAAATTAAACCACAACACAACGAAAACGCCACAACACAATGGAATTAAACCACAACACAACGAAATCGCCACAACACAACGAAATTAAACCATAACACAACGAAATTAAACCACAACACAACGAAAACGCCACAACACAACGAAATCGCCACAACACAACGGAATTAAAAAAAAACACAACGAAATTAAACCACAACACAACGAAATCGCCACAACACAACAAAATAAAACCATAACACAACGAAATGAAACCACAACACAACGAAAACGCCACAACACAACAGAATTAAACCACAACACAACGAAATCGCCACAACACAACAGGATTAAACCATAACACAACGAAATTAAAGCACAACACAACGGAATTAAACCACAACACAACGAAATCGCCACAACACAACGAAATTAAACCACAACACAACGAAATCGCCACAACACAACGGAATTAAACCACAACACAACGAAATCGCCACAACACAACGAAATTAAACCACAACACAACGAAATTTAACCACAACACAACGAAATCGCCACAACACAACGAAATTAAACCATAACACAACGAAATTAAACCATAACACAACGAAATTAAACCACAACACAACGAAATCGCCACAACACAACGGAATTAAACCACAACACAACGGAATCACCACAACACAACAGGATTAAACCATAACACAACAAAATTAAACCACAACTCAACGGAATCGCCACAACACAACAGGATTAAACCATAACACAACGAAATTAAACCACAACACATCGGAATTATACCACAACACAACGAAATCGCCACAACACAACGAAATTAAACCACAACACAACGAAATCGCCACAACACAATGGAATTAAACCACAACACAACGAAATCACCACAACACAACGGAATTAAACCACAACACAACGAAATCACCACAACACAACGGAATTAAACCACAACACAAAGAAATCGCCACAACACAACGGAATTAAACCAAAACACAACAATATCGCCACAACACAATGGAATTTAACCAAAACACAACGAAATTAAACCACAACACAACGAAATCACCACAACACAACGAAATTAAACCATAACACAACGAAATTAAACCACAACACAACGGAATTAAACCACAACACAACGAAATCGCCACAACACAACAGGATTAAACCATAACACAACGAAATTAAACCACAACACAACGGAATTAAACCACAACACAACGAAATCGCCACAACACAACGAAATTAAACCACAACACAATGAAATCGCCACAACACAACGGAATTAAACCACAACACAACGAAATCTCCACAACACAACGGAATTAAACCACAACAAAACGAAATCGCCACAACACAACGAAATTAAACCATAACGCAACGAAATTAAACCACAACACAACGAAAACGCCACAACACAATGGAATTAAACCACAACACAACGAAATCGCCACAACACAACGAAATTAAACCATAACACAACGAAATTAAACCACAACACAACGAAAACGCCACAACACAACGAAATCGCCACAACACAACGGAATTAAACAAAAACACAACGAAATTAAACCACAACACAACGAAATCGCCACAACACAACAAAATAAGACCATAACACAACGAAATGAAACCACAACACAACGAAAACGCCACAACACAACAGAATTAAACCACAACACAACGAAATCGCCACAACACAACAGGATTAAACCATAACACAACGAAATTAAAGCACAACACAACGGAATTAAACCACAACACAACGAAATCGCCACAACACAACGAAATTAAACCACAACACAACGAAATCGCCACAACACAACGGAATTAAACCACAACACAACGAAATCTCCACAACACAACGGAATTAAACCACAACAAAACGAAATCGCCACAACACAACGAAATTAAACCATAACGCAACGAAATTAAACCACAACACAACGAAAACGCCACAACACAATGGAATTAAACCACAACACAACGAAATCGCCACAACACAACGAAATTAAACCATAACACAACGAAATTAAACCACAACACAACGAAAACGCCACAACACAACGAAATCGCCACAACACAACGGAATTAAACAAAAACACAACGAAATTAAACCACAACACAACGAAATCGCCACAACACAACAAAATAAGACCATAACACAACGAAATGAAACCACAACACAACGAAAACGCCACAACACAACAGAATTAAACCACAACACAACGAAATCGCCACAACACAACAGGATTAAACCATAACACAACGAAATTAAAGCACAACACAACGGAATTAAACCACAACACAACGAAATCGCCACAACACAACGAAATTAAACCACAACACAACGAAATCGCCACAACACAACGGAATTAAACCACAACACAACGAAATCACCACAACACAACGGAATTAAACCACAACACAACGAAATCGCCACAACACAACGAAATTAAACCACAACACAACGAAATTTAACCACAACACAACGAAATCGCCACAACACAACGAAATTAAACCACAACACAACGAAATTTAACCACAACACAACGAAATCGCCACAACACAACGAAATTAAACCATAACACAACGAAATTAAACCATAACACAACGAAATTAAACCACAACACAACGAAATTAAACCATAACACAACGAAATTAAACCACAACACAACGAAAACGCCACAACACAACGGAATTAAACCACAACACAACGAAATTGCCACAACACAACGGAATTAAACCAAAACACAACGAAATTAAACCACAACACAACGAAATCGCCACAACACAACGAAATTAAACCATAACACAACGAAATTAAACCACAACACAACGAAAACGCCACAACACAACAGAATTAAACCACAACACAACGAAATTTAACCACAACACAACGAAATCGACACAACACAACGAAATTAAACCATAACACAACGAAATTAAACCATAACACAACGAAATTAAACCACAACACAACGAAATTAAACCATAACACAACGAAATTAAATCACAACACAACGAAAACGCCACAACACAACGGAATTAAACCACAACACAACGAAATCGCCACAACACAACGGAATTAAACCAAAACACAACGAAATTAAACCACAACACAACGAAATCGCCACAACACAACGAAATTAAACCATAACACAACGAAATTAAACCACAACACAACGAAAACGCCACAACACAACAGAATTAAACCACAACACAACGAAATCGCCACAACACAACGGAATTAAACCACAACACAACAAAATCGCCACAACACAATGGAAACAAGGCACAACACAACGAAATCGCCCGACAACGGGGTCTCTCGGAGTGCAATAAACTTAGTTTTCCTTGCCAATGATCTATATATTGGCCAGTCTTACAAAGATATAAACACTATGATCAGTTATAAGTGTGTAACCATTGTATATCGACATGAAATATCAATTCATACTCACCTGTATGCATTATAGCTGCATATTTATACTTGTCAATCAATCAATCAATCAACTTTATTTATATAGTGCTTTTACAATGACGATTGTTTCAAAGCAACTTCACAGGGTTAAACAGGACAATATTGCAACAAAATTTAATTTGGCTAGTTTAATTTGGATAGTTTATAGAATTAAATATGTCCAAATGAATACATTTTATTTGTAAATTTGTATAGTCTTGTGAACGTTTCTACTCGCGATCACAGTGCCTATGCCCAAGGGAACATCTGACAATTCAACCAAGTGGTTGAAACGTACAATTTTATGAATTAAAAGGACTTTTTTTTGGTTTAAATGTTCAAATTCCAGTGTTGTGCATTATTGAGTCAGTTATTTTAGAATACAACAAAGCTGTGGAATTTGAATATGTCTGTTTTTAAATGTTAAAAGTATATTTGATATTTCATGTCTGTATTTAATGGTTACACACTTAAAACTGATTGTAGTGTTTGTAAGACTGGCCAATCTATAGAGCAAGCAAGGTAAACTAACTTTATTGCACTCCAAGAGGCCCCTCGTGGCCGGGAGCATTTCTGTTGTGTTGTGGCTCGTTTCCGTTGTGTTTTGAATATTTTGTTGTGTTGTGGTGATTCCGTTGTGTTGTGGCTCGTTTCCGTTGTGTTTTGAATATTTTGTTGTGTTGTGGTGATTCCGTTGTGTTGTGGCTCGTTTCCGTTGTGTTGTGAATATTTTGTTGTGTTGTGGCTCGTTTCCGTTGAGTTGTGGCTTGTTTCCATTGTGTTGTGAATATTGAGCCTGATCTCACGAAAATGTGTATAAATAGTATGAGTTTGCTAGCCTAGAAATCTAGACGCACCCTAGCGGCAGCAAATTTAATCTGCCCGCGAGTGTCGTCTAGCAACTCTCAATACCCTTCTGAGCTGTATTCGCCTAACTCTAGCCGGGCCAATCACATCGTGTATAGAGTCGGTGGGCAGGGCCATAATGACGATGGCCGAGTTGCGCTTGTGTGCTTCTAGTAAACACAGAAACTGGCGAACGGCGGTCTTTCGAATCAGCTTTGACCGCGACTCTGGAAGACTTGGAGTTAAGCTTTTCTCTGAGAAAAGAACAAAGAGTCATTCTTAAAAAGGGAAGATGTGTTCAGAGTTTTGCCGACCGGATACGGCGAAAGTTTAATCTGTCAACAAGCTCTGTTTCACCTTCGTTGCTCTGGTTGGTTGTAGCACTATCCTATCGCGTGCAGAGGGAGTTTGAAAGACAACCGTTTATCCCGCCCCTCGGATTGAGCCCTGTCTATGGTGAGTTTCCAGACCAAACATCTTGATGTGGGTCTGGCTTGTCAGGCTATGAGTTTGCAATCTCGTGGAATGTATAAGCCAAAATGAGTTTTGGCGTACATATGGTATGCGGTTTTTCGTATGCATATGATACGCACTTTATGGCATATTATAGGTACGAACCCCCCACCACCCTAAACCTACCCAAGAGCGTGTCATATGCATGCCATAAATTGCGTATCATATGCACGCAAAAAACTGCATAGCATTTGCACGGCAAAACTCATTTTGGCGTATCCATTCCATGAAATTCCTGGTGTCTTGCTCAAAGCACACTTAATGAATATAATTTATTCGAACGATAAAATGTTCTTAAAACTGTGTGCTGTTTGTTTATGGGCAGGTTATAGAATCAGGCTCGTCGTTACATCTTTCAGTTACGAGTGAAACGCAGGACGGTGGTCTGAAGTTCAAAGTCCACCCGCAGAATGCTATTCCATCTCAGAGAACCAGCGCTGATACAGTGGAAATGGGATAACAGACCAGTGGATTACACTTGAATTACTTTTAAATGTTTATTTGTACTTCTAAAATGTTGAGTTTACATGTTGGCAATATTGTATACATGTCAAAACAGTAATATGCTGTATTGCTGTACTCATCAACAATCAAGATCATGTATAAGTGTGGTTGTGTGGACATTTTACAAAGGTTAAGAGGAAATTAAAGTTAATACTAAAGTTATTTAATAAAAGTTAACATCTAATTTTACTCATAAATAGTTTTTTTAAATGTTTTTTCACCAAAAAATATTCTACTCAATTTTATTTGTAAATGTAACAAATGCAGTTGCTCAAATTGTTTTAACTTACATTTACTTAGTTCATACGGTGTATGTAATTAATTTCACTGCTTTAAAATCCACAAAATTTGTTTAGTATAAAAATGTTTCACCAAACAAATTTAGTAAATCATAATGGAAAAAGTTTTTGAAGTGATATGCATATTATGCTGAGATACAATACAAAGTCACACGCTTCACCTTTAAAGAAGATATTAACTTGTATAAAACATATATATTTTTAGAATTATGTGTATAGATAATTACTGAAACTGCCTGTTAGAGGTAGGGTAGATATATGCAGACGTGGTAAGTTATTACTGACCTTTTGAGCATTGCAGTACATTTCAGTTTCCACCTGATGACAGCTAAATAAACAATAAATAAATGTACAGTTAGCTTAAAATATGAACAGGTTAGTTTGTCCATACTTGTGTGACAGACCACATTATTAAGTGATAACATAGCCACTGTTCGCACCCCTCCATTTCATTCACAGGAGACAATCCATAGATTGCGCATTCCCATTTGCTACACTGCCTTTCCAAATACATGTTTATTCCCTGTTGTTATTAGTTTGTCATGTTGAATGAATTGATAACATGACACAGCTTGTCCGTCTCCTGCATTGTGATGGGGAGTCAGTGGCAAAAACGACAAGCAAATGCAGTGAATAGAAGACATGTCATTCAGCCATTACAGTCATTTTCCTTTTGTGAGGAAAAAAAAAACACGAATAATGTAGAAAAACACTCTTTTGGGCCTTTACTTCAATTCAGACGTGCATTTCTCATATTCTTTTTATTTTTTTAATTATTATTATTTAAATGTTTTTTTTTTTTTTTTTTTTGACAGGTTATAGCTCCAGCCTCATTCAGGAGAAATTTAGGTGCAATTGTGCAGAGAATTTGTTAACAAGGTAGTAAATTATTGGTTTTATTTCAACAGCAGTAGGTTTACTGTCCTTAATTATAGGAAGCTGACACTGAAAAAAACGTACAGAGATGTAAGATAGCACGCAGTGAGACTTTGATGTATTCATCATGACGGTGGCTTTTCTCTTTGAATAAGTGTGTTTTACTGCAACATAAAAAGGATTTGAGCAGAACACTTATCACCTTTTACTGAAAGGAGACAGTCTGCTGTCAATAATCCAGAAACCACTTATGTCTGAAACTGCACCTATGGCATACACTTTACAGAGTAACAAAGCTCTCCTGTCAAGACGTAATACTTGTGTCCGACAGATCATCTCTTATTGACAGACGGGGGAATACAGACGGATTTTGTGTGTGCGTGTTTAAGAAACGGAGTCCAAAAAAAAGGAGGAGAGCTTAGTTCATTTGCATGGCTCGTTTAGCTGGTGCACCTAATCATGGATTTTCCACGGTGCAAGTGCAGTGTCTTTTTTCTCAAATGCCTGAGCTCCAGCAGGGCGAGTGCAGGAATCCTCTTAGTGGAAGCTCACCTTCTCTACACTCTCATGCTAGTGTGTGTGTGTGTGTGTGTGTGTGTGTGTGTGTGTGTGTGTGTGTGTGTGTGTGTGTGTGTGTGTGTGTGTGTGTGTGTGTGTGTGTGTGTGTGTGTGTGTGTGTGTGTGTGTGTGTGTGTGTGTGTGTGTGTGTGTGTGTGAGAGAGAGAGAGAGAGAGAGAGAGAGAGAGAGAGAGGGAGGGAGGGAGGGAGGGAGGGAGGGAGGGAGGGAGGGAGAGTATATGAATTATACAATGGATCTAAAAGGTATTTGAACACCTATAAAAGTACAAACTTTCTGGTTATTATGCTTAAAATGTAAGATTTACATACAGTAATTCAAATCATTTTAGGACCAGCTGGATAAATAAATATTACAAAAATGGCTAAGAAATCAGTCCAGAGAAAATCTCTATATTTCAATATATATCATCTAATGCAATTAAATACATTCTTTTTTTAATGTGGTTGTCATGATGATGTCAGTATGTGGGTGATAATAATTAGAATCATTATTAATTGCTGAGCACCAAAATAATTGATAATAACTGAGCAAAAAATCAGCATATTAGAATGATTTCTGGATTATTCTTTTTTTAAGTCATTTTTGATGATGCAATCTTATATTTGTAAATTAGTTTTATGAATTATTCTAAAAACCTGAACATTTTCTGTTCGCGTTAGTGTATAATTAGCTTTATATGAAACGACAGAATGTGTGTGTGTGTGGGGGGGGGGGCATGTTTTTATGACATATGAGGACACAAATGTGTATAATGGCATGGGTATGTATGACACAGGTTTTACAAGGAGAGGGTGAAATATGAGGACATTGGCCATGTCCCCACTTTTCAAAATGCTTATAAATCATACAGGATGAATTTTTTTGAAGAAACTAAAAATGCAGAATGTTTCCTGTGATGGTAGGGTAGGTTTAGGGGCAGGGGCAGTGTAAGAGGATAGAAAATACGATTTGTACGTGTGTGTGTGTGTGTGTGTGTGTGTGTGTGTGTGTGTGTGTGTGCGTGCGTGCGTGCGTGCGTGCGTGCGTGCGTGCGTGCGTGCGTGCGTGTGTGTGTGTGTGTGTGTGTGTGTGTGTATTTAGATCCACCTCTCCATGGAGACTGACCTTCCCCACTACACGGCAGCCTCCATTAATACAGGTTTAATTAAACTGAATCCGTCCGGGCAACTCCCGCTGCCTGCATTGCCCCGCAGGGGAGCAAACACAGTCAGCCCTCCATTACACAATAACAGGACACATCCACACACGCTCCATTTGTGCAATACAAACCGATTGTTGAAATTAGAAGATGGGAAAAGTTATGCTGGAGTCCAATTCATTTCCTAAACATTAACAGTACAGATCACGCCAAGCAGTGGCTCACGTGTGTGCCGGAGAAGTCGACTGAGAATCAAGCCAGGTCTGTAATGGAACGTGCCTTCAGTGGCCATATCTAATCAGCCATATCTAATCAACAAATTACAGTGATGTATGTGGTCTGCAAATTCTGTGACTAATAAAGTACAGTGTATTTAGCATGTTTAAAGTGTCCCCCCATGCGCCACCTCTGTCTCCTTGATTAATGTAAATGTAATTAGGCACCATGCTAATTAAGCCATAAATAATGACAAGGTGCACATTTATGCAAAGATAATGGCACACCTAAATTAAGTGATACGTAGACATATCTTCAACGTCTCCCCAACAATAGATCATTTGATTTGGTTACAATCTACATCCAGCAAAATGGCTGAAAATTGCAAGCTGAAACTTCATTGACTTGTTTATTCATCATCATATGCTGATGTCATTTCGTGCCTCTGAATCAGCTGCATCATCTTTTCTAAAATGAGAGTGTTAAATGATGCAAACAACAGCACTTTTACAGAGTGAATCTGCGGAAATTCACAAGGTGACGCCAATGTTTCTCGCACAAGAACAAATCTGAAATTGCCACCTCTGCTTTGTTTTACCCCATGAAAGCATAATAACCTAAACATCCCGACTATTGATTTAAACACGATGTGTCTGTTTGAGGTTAACAGCAGAGGAGCAAATCTACGCGCAGTTGCTGTACTGTAACACAGATAATAGCGTGATGAAAGCTGTTAGGTAAGTTTCAGTGGCCAGATTTCAACCTCAAACTTGACATATGTAATGTTGCCTGTCCTTGCCTGTGTTCTTAGCAGAGAAATATGCACAATAAATAGATTCCAGCTTGTTTAGTCAATCTAGCATCCACACTTGTCACCTCCGCTCTCCTGATATGTGAATACGTATGTTTCTCTGATTAATGACACCTGGACTGTAGCTGACGGTGCACATGTGGCAGTGACAAATGCAGGTATGCATTGCCATAGTGATGGCATAAACACAGCCTTTTAGCTGGAACTGCAGCCACAACACGTTTATCAACAGCATGAGAGGGGGGAAGAGGATCTGTAAATAGACTTCCATTCAACACGTTAGGACCACCCCAAAATACAAGAAAAATGTGAATCTATATTGAGTCTATTCTGAGCACAAGAATTCAATGGCTTGATCACACCGAATATACAGCCAAATGTGTTCTGCTATCGATGCATGTTACTCTGTTGTGGTATACTTAGCAGATACTTACATTTGAAAAAATGAAAAAATCAATTTTGTTTTCTACATTTTGTACATCATTTATTTTAGTCTTTGTTGTTTGACATAGAAGTTCCATAAAGAGAAGAGTAATTTCTCTTTGCACGCATTGATTTGCACGTCAGACTAGTGTAACGTTATACATAGAACAATGGAGTAACCATTAGCGCATTTGAATGACGTTTACTGATGTTTACTCACGCGACGATAGCCGACAGCATAGACATTTGAAGCAGTTTAACTCACCGGCTGCTTCCAAAGCAGGACCGAACCTTTATCGCTGGGACCGCTCCGTCAAAAACACACTTCTTTGGTATGATTTGGTGAAGTCCTGTGACAGCAGTGACCGTGGAGATCCACTTTGCGACGCGACTGAGGCGTTGTTGTGAAGCTTCCCGTCATTTCTGCATTCAAACCGGTTCAAATGCAGCGCTGCCTTCCCAGAATGCTGTGCTGAAGCGTTGAAGTTGCTTGATGTCACCCATAGGAATAAAGTGGAGCGTGGCACAGACTATAACGACATAAGTGTTCACGGACGAGTGGATCTGCAGCTGAGCGAGTGTTTATGGGCGTGCATTTCCTCTCTCGCTCTAGTCACGCACACCCTACCGGGAGAAGAGCCCGTACGGCCCATACAAGGACCTTCCACTCTATCGACGTCAAGCAGACCCATACTCGAAAAAAACTCTCTGAAACTTGTGAGAAACCGGAAGGAGTATTTTTGACACAGAAATACTCCATCAAACGTCCAACATTAGTTTTTGAAACTTTGTCTATGTTTAGGATGGGAATCCAAGTCTTTAACAGTGTAAAAAGCTCAGTATGCATGAAATAGCTTTTCACCCCCCCTTTAAACCTAAATAAGAACGCGATTGTCAGTTTATCTGTCAACTGGCAGGCAGTTTTGGTCGCTTTATTAAAAGTTGTTGCTTTGTGCAGTGTGTAAAAATAAACATAGTTTTACCCTCCTGCTGACTAGTGTCGTGCCCCCCCAAACCATTCACACACATAGATGATTCGACTATCCGTTGACCATAGAAAGATTTGACAATTCTGATTCGAATGTGTAAATCCTTAGTCAAGGACACCCTTAATATATATATCAAGGGCCCTGATCAAGGGCCCAGCCCGAGGATAGTGCCGCTGGTCAAGTTCAGGCTCGGACTCGAGCAGGGAATCTAAACTAAGCACAGTCAGGACAAAGGCCCACAGTGAATTTGAGGGAGGGAGGAGCAAGCCATGGTGGAGACTTGGTAGGTGGAACCAGGGGAGTGACAAAATGAAAGCTGATAGAGTTGGAGGCAGAGGCGGAGCTGATGAGGCTGAATTACAGTGGTCAGGGTGGAGGCAGGGTGCCGGAAGACTAAGGAGGAGCCGTACGTAAGACAGAGCCTGAGTCAAAGGAGTGGAGGGAAGAAGCGCAGCTGAAAGCCCTGGAAAATCCATGCTGTAGGTAGAGCGACTGATTAAGGCAAGGCTGGAAGGCCGAGGGAGCCCGGTAGAGCCATGAGGACGACAATCCCAGGTGGAGCCAAGAAAAGAAGGAGCCAAGGCAAGCTAGCCGCCCGAGGTGGAGTGACAGGCTCAGTGGCCCAAGGTGGAGATAGGGTATCCTCGTACCAAGAAGGAGCTGGAGACTGAAAGATTTAGCGTGAATCCAAGTTGCTGATATCATGATATTATTTTACCCTGACATGAAGGGTAAGGTTAAGGCTTGCCTTCATAACATCAGTGTTTGTCTGAGAATTTCCAGTTTTATCTGAATTAACCAATTACTTATTCATTTTCTATGTCTAAAAAGCCAAAATATTAATTATTTAAGACTTAATATGAGTGCAGAAAGGAAATTAAAGATTGTTACCTTAATAAAAAGTCTCTAGTTTCTGGATGATGTGTGGTTAAACCTGCATCCTTGAAGTATCCCATGACTATTAGGCATTAACCATGCAAGTGCATGAGGTGGAAACATAAAAAAAATAGTGCCCATTTTGAGCACTGAACCACACCACCACATTTGAAAATGGAAAAGTTGATCATGAAATTAGGTGTCCAAGAGAGAAACTTCATAGATCAAGGCTGCAAAAAAATGCCATGAAATGCCTCAAAATACAAATGCTGGAACCTGAAGTCTAATCTTCAACAGATAATGATTTTCTTTTGAATTGGAATTACTCATCTTGGATTTTATTCCTTTTCACCAAATTATACAAAAACGTGTGCGTCTTTAAACCTGCAATTAAAAAAAGAGACACCAATGTAAGCTCATTCGTATTTGCTGACAAAGCCTGCATGGACTGCTCACTAGTTAAAATCAGCCTGTGATCACAGTTGAAATGATGTTAATGTATGTTTTCAACAATGTACTTCTGTAAGAACGTTAAGAGGGCTGCTTCGTCTCTGTTCCAGGGGCAATTCAATAAATCCAAAGCTGTTATTCAATTAAATATTTACTACTGGAATTCAATTAAGTAATAATGATGGATTCAGAGGGACGCTGAAACATTTACACTGTTGTCCAGCGACATTTTCAATTTAATAACTGTCTTTATTTTGTTCCTCTATATATGCCACTCCACATATAATTTATTTGGTCGGAGTGGCAGCCTGGTGGTGATCAGCACACCAATCAGCTGTTGCAACTGCTCAACAATGAACCATTCCATATGAAAAGGTGAAATAAGTCATGTTAAATGGAAACTCGTAAGATCTTCAAGAAAGGGGCAGGGCAATGATTATCTTGAATCATTCTTCTTCCTCTTGTGGTCTAACATGTTAGCCAGCACTTTCATTCTTTTTAAAAGTATCTATCAGGCTGGATGTTGAAGTGATGGAGAGACTGCGGTGAGTATGACTGGACAGGAATGCCAATAGCCTCATTACTTGGCACGGCACATTGTAACTGGAAATTGCTTCTTTCAGGTTTTGTTTGCTCTGGCAATTACAATAAACTCTCTGCTTGACACGTTGTTTGCACAGATGTAGAGCATTAATAAACATGAGCGCTAATCTGAATTATTGAACCGCTCCCCATAATTCCGACAATGGATTTCCTGACTCCGATGGACGTAGGGATGAACGAAAGGGAGATGGGCTGACTCTCCGGGACCGAACTGAGGTACATGGCCTTATCACGTGAAATCCATTTATTGGATGTGCAAGCGTGGAACGCGCCCCCACCCCCTTCAGGTATTCCCCAAGTTTCAGAGCCTTCGCTGCACTCAACCCCTTCCACTATCGCACACATACACATTCCCAGACATACACACAAACACACACACACTCTACTACTTGCAAACTCACTCAAGAGAGTGACATTTTTTCTTCAGTTGCCTGTCAAAAGAGGAGAGTTAACAAGGTAAAGGTTACAGACCAGGAGAATTTAAGAGAGCAAGGATTTCACTTCCTGAGAACATTTTTATGAACACCCCAACATTTTCCTTGCTGCCAGAAGTGACAGTTCTGGAACTTGATGACTGATGTTGTGACCACAAGTGAAAAAAACTAAACAAAACACTGTTTCAGATTTTAATTTGATACTCTATTCATTCCAAACACTTCTCACATTTGATTTCACTGAAGTTTGACATTAACAAGTTTCTTAGATAATCGTGTGTCCTCATTCTGCCAATCTTTAAATTAAATTAACAAGGATTGGTGGATAGATTCCAAAGTATCAATGCTTGGTGATGTTATATAGGAGGACTGATCTTAAGTGTTTTAACTAGTGATTATATTATTTGTTTGCCATAAAAAAATAAATGTGTAACATAAACTTTGAATTAGAAAACAACAACTAGATAGTTCTCATTCAAATAGAGATGTGACAGAAATAGGAAAATCTTCTGGACAAAATAAAGACATTTGTTATGGTGGGGTTTATGTGAAAAATATGTAATCAAAGCTTTAATGATATGTTTATTTCAACTGTAAGGTGTAATAATGTGAAGATTCAATAACGTGTTTATTTAAATTGAAATAATGATGACTTTCAATAATTATAGTGACTATAATTGCTCTTTTTAATTAAAAAATAAATTTGATATAGCTACTGATATTGGCGAAACTGGCCTTGAGAGCACTTAAGGATGCAGTTAAGCAAAACTTATTAAAAATGTACTTCCTAGTTGGAGCCAATAGCTTCATAGGCAGCATTACGACATACAGCACGGTTGCGCTTTGGTCGACCCGAGTTCGAGTTCTGGCTCCCGATCTCGTCTCCCTCTCTCTTCCACTCCGCTTCTGGTCATTTATCTGTGCTGTCCTATCTCAATACAAAGGCAAACACACCAAAAATATGTGCCCAAAACATCTCAAGCCCAGCCTGGAAGATTAGAGATAGACCAGCAATCAACTTAAAGGATTAGTTCACTTCAATGAAAATGTCCTGATAATTTACTCACCCTCATCTCATCCAAGATGTTCATGTACTTTCTTCAGTCAAAAAGAAATTAAGTTTAAGAAAAACATTCCAGGGGATTTTCTTCCCATAATGTACTTCAATGGCAGGTTGAAGATCTGTGAAAGTCCCTGTGTGTGTGTGTGTGCGCAACACAGTCTCACCCCTACTCGTCAAATGTTGCCGAACGGTCAAGGGACCCTGACGTCAGCTGTTGACGCACAGGGTACCCCTAAATCGCCATTTTTCGACGTACTGGGTAATCCACTGATTTCAATGAGAAACCTAGGACGTCATAAACAGACGTGTTGGGCATGTGAATGTTATCGTCATGATGGAATTTATTGGGTTATAATTGTTCCATTATGACATGTTGGAGTGTGATTCTCAATTTAATCAGCCAGCACAATTGTATTTACATTTATTTACGCTATAATACACGTTTGAAACAGCAGTCAAACCCCACCCCGCCCTAAACCTACCCATTTGCGTATTATATGATATAAAACACAGACTGTAACAGACAACAGGCACACTTTATTGAAAAATGCCAACTATTCCGAGGCCAAACGATTGAATTGTGAGAAGAAAAGACCCAAAAGCAATCACCGCGTCTCTATCCGCGCCGCGCCCCGGCGTCACACTGAAGACGCCACAGGTAGACCCCTCGGCGTCACGCGATGGACGAACTGGGAACCCAATTGCTTTCAGTGGGAAACCTTTGGCGTCAACATTAGACGGCAATTCTATCGGTATGAAATCGCGCTGAAGAAGTCTCATTCAGAACACTTCGCGATGTTTGGCATCAGATCACGTGTGCCACATGTTGGTGAGTAGTCATACATATTATGTCCTAATATTTGATATAAAGTATTTTCTGCTTGTCGTTATCGATCATGTTCAGTCCCTGCATTGTATCTGTCAACATCTCCACTGAGGCTTTGCATTTCTTTGCTTTCTAAATAAACACACCTTGCTAATAGGGTAATTTAACACTGTCACGTGACGTGCTATAGACCTTTAAACAGTTGTTAATATTTAATAATAATTACTAGTGTAGTTCCAACGTGGCATTTGTAGTAGAAGCACAATAAAAATAAAAAAAAACAACACTTGCCATGCGTTTAACACGGTATTGGTAGTTTTAATGTGATATTTGTTGTAAATAAACAGTAGCCACAACAATTGGTAGTTTTAATGTGATATTTGTTGTAAATAAACAGTAGCCACAACAATTGGTAGTTTTAATGTGATATTTGTTGTAAATAAACAGTAGCCACAACAATTACCATGCTTTAAATGCATTTTAATGTAAAATCCAAATATTGTTATTTAAATAGTATACTTTATAATGCTATATAATATATATTATGACTTTTTTCTCTCTTTCTTTTTTTTTTTTTTTTACCTGAAAAGACCAAAAGGGCCTCTCGGACTCAGTCAACCCATTCTTGTTTGTGGAGATGTAACGGAGAAAACCGAAAGCTGCAACAGCAAATATTTGTAATGGTATGTATGTGTTGGTTTGAACCCTTTATCAAACATTTTATTAAGCATTTGTTGTTACTTATTCTTACAAATCCCATAGCTCAATCAGTAAGAACATATTCCCAAAGTCTTAATAATTCACAAGATTTAACAAGTTGTCAAATTCGTATGATTCTCGTACATATAGCTCTGGAAAAAAGACCACTTAACATGGATTTCTAAATGTTAAGTGGTCTCTTAATTTTTTTTTCCAGATTTGTATTTGTATATGAAGAGTTCAGATGCAAAAGCCTCAAAAAGCCACTTCGGTCACATGACATCAGATATTCAATTATTTTTTCTTAATCAGATCAGTTGCACTGTTTATAACGTCCCGTTTGCATGTAAATAATTTATGTGATCACAAAATCAAGTGAGTTATCTACATTTTCAAACAAATTCTTATGATCTAGCTTGCTATTACATACTTTTAATAATGGGAATGCACACATATCTGTGAACTTATTACATAAATGTATTTAACATTTAATTATGCATTGTTTTTTTACAGCAAGAAACAGTTATGTATGAACTCACAACTTGCATGCAATGTAATACAATTTCCTCTTTCTTTCTGTCTTGCAGGATTACTTGCAGATTACTTTTATGTATTTATTTTTGTTTAAAAGATCTCTACAATATCAAACTCAACAGCTCTTTTAAGAGTCAACCCTCACAAGAGCGTCTAGTGATTCTCAGCGAGTCTTGGCGTAATCAGCCCTTCACAGGTAAAGTTGAATATTATCAGTATATATACTAAAGTATATACAGTTTTTAGTATATATAGTCATCAAATGCTCACCTTATGGTAAATTAACTTTATCGTAACTGTCTTAATTTATATGTTTTAAAAACAATAGTATTTGCACAGAGTAAGTGAGACTTTCTTGTTTTACAGAAGAGAAGAAAGACCAGACCTTATATCGAAGCAAGCTAAGAAAATAAGTCATTTGTTTAGGGTGAGGAAGGAAGATGGACATCTTGTGCCCGAAGAAGACAGAAAAGCGCGCAAGTCCATTGGTATGTCTTGTATTGAAGCAATGCTGTAATATGTAGTACAACATTTGATGTTGATCTCTCAAAGGATTATTCATTTCAACAGTGATCATTCTTTCTACTATGATAAAATACGTACCATTATTCATGTCTAAATCTTTTAATAACTCCTAAAATAAGCAAATGAGGTTCTGTATCTTGGATTTATTTAAAATGGTAAATATTTGTTTTCCCTTTTTGATACAATTATTATTACACTTTTGGCCTTCAGTTCTTAAAAACTACTCCGTCTGTTTGTCTTAGATAAAAGCAGACAAGTGTGGGAAAAAGCATTTAGTTGTTATAACTCCATGTATTTCTCCATTGTTTTGTAGACCATGGATGGTTCTGGGTAGCTTTAGAAGATAATGAGTTGGGACATATTAGGAATCAAATAGTAAATGTTCTTTGAATTATGTGAAATATCTGGTTAGTTCTTTCTAAAAGATCTACTGTTTAAAAGGTTGCTGTTGATATGGGTAAATTAGTTTTTGTTCGGTACTTGGCTAATATTATGGGCTGCAATATTATACATAATGCTTCAATGTGTATATTATTTTATGTACTGACTGCTGCTTTGTAAATTTAAATCAGGAATTGGCATTTCTGCCCATTTTGAGGTGGAGAGTTTACTGAAGAACATAGGTTAACCTGACTGTACATTAAACTTAATCTGAATTGTGTTTGCTGTTTTACTTTTAGACCAGGACTGGAGAACGCCGGATTATACGACTTCTTCCTCTGGTTGAGAAAAGGCTACACAACATCAGTGATCACATCATCTGTACATTGATTATACTGTAGGGTACAAGTGGGGGAACTGTTTAGAAGAAGAAGAACATGAACATGATAGAGGGAAGAGACAGAAACCAGTCTAGTTGTAATAATGAATCATTATTTTCCAACACTATATCAAATCTGTTTTCTGTATCATAGTTGACTGGATGGGATTACGTGGCACTCATTTGTGTGGCTTCAGCAGCTGTGAATGGATTAATATGATGTTAATGTGTTTTTTAAAACCCATTTTTATTTATCTTGAATCTTATTTGACTTTATTCTACTTTATCAACTGTATACTGTATCCTCCAATAAATTGTTGAGTGATAAAGTATGGTGAGTATTGTATGGTGTTTGGTACAGTAAATACACATTCAACAAGTTTATTTAGGTTATCTAATTAATTACCAAGAATATTTTACTTGAGAAGTAAACATTTTTTATCTGGTTATATTATATTTGGTACAATTCTCCAAAAAGTTGTATATACTTGCATGCTGTAACAAGTATGTCAGTTTTCAGTGAAATAAAGGGAAGGATTACAAACACTTCAAGCTTAACTGAAGATGATCCATGTTGATCATTCTGGTACATCTACTACTGCAATACAAATTAAAGCATGCACATTTTCGATGCCAGGTACGTGAAGAGGGTGTAGATGAAATTGTGATAATGTCTCATTTTATTATTACTTAATGGTGCATGGTCCTATATTTATTAGTAATAATGAAGTGTAAATAATATAAATAGTTTGTGTTTACTCTGGAAAGTGGATAATGGCAAGTTGTTGCAGGTTCATCCATTATATTTATTAGTGTTTATCCATAAAAGAAAATAAAACGTAATAATTATTATTTTACAACATTTCTTTCAAATATTTCTGTATTTCATCAGATGGTCTTACAATATCAAAACCTAATACAAGCATGACGTTAGAATAGAAAAGACAAAATACTCTGATATTTAAATGTGACTCAAAGTTTGTTGTCCGTGATGAGGAGAATAGATCTGTGTATGTTGTACTGCCCTTACACCTCCAGGGACCCAGAAGGGGCCCCTGGAAGAGCAAAAAAAAAGCATGTTTCAAATGGCTTTAACTCAAAGTCTGGTTAGCGTATCACAGAGAAAATTGGCAGGACAACTGCATATGCAATGTTTACTAAATAATGTTGGCCACAGTTTTCAGACATATATGGAAAGCTGCCATAAAGGTTTTTTTAAAAGTGCTCACAGTAAAATATACAATTTCAGCTTGGCCCTCATATATGTCATAAAGGTTTGCACAATGAACATATTTTAATATCCAGTTGTCCATTAAATATGTTATTTACTTAACATTTATTGTTTCATTATGAAACCTTTTAAACTACATTACCCATATATCTGTCATTGTATCAATGCAATGGGAAACATGGCGCTGTAGTTCATAGAAGTGTGCAGAAATGCTTAGGGTTAGGGTTGGGTTCTCAGTAAAGGAGTCATTTCTCACAACATAGCGACACTTTATAGTTAGCTTAACGTATTACTGACGTAATAACACCAAAACATACTTTGTAACATGAAACGCTGTTTTATATGGGTTAAAACAGATAGTCCAATCACAGCGCGTTCTGCGATAAAGTCACAGCCAATGACAACCCAGCTGAACAGAGGCGTCACACTTACTTGTCCATTTATGGTAAATTATATCACATCTCATCCGGTTCAACTGAAGGGGTAGATTCCTTAAAGATTTAATATTTAGGCTGCTAAATATTTATTTATTCTAATTAAATAATAAAACTCACATTTTAAAACGAAAGTCTTCTTTGTGTGGTTAAACTGATGCATAATAAATATATTTGAAAGAGAATCCTTTTTCTATGCAATGGTCTACAAGCATAAACTTCTTTAAGCCATCCTTTATAATCTGAACTCTTGGAATTAAAACAAATATAACAAAAGCACAATGAATGCACACAATTTTGTAAGCATATTCCAATATTTAATGTCAAACAGTTTAAATACAAATGTAGTGCCCATATATATATATATATATATATATATATATATATATATATATATATATATATATATATATATATATATATATATATATATATATATATATATATATATATATATATAGGCAAAAAAAGAACATTTTACATTCTAAACTTTAATACTATATATTTGCGATTATTGTTCACTTTTATTGTAACTAAATTAAATGCCAATTAAAATAGTTGATGATTATTGTAAATGTTAACCATTTTCAGTAAGAAAATACTTCTATAAAGTACATTCATGTTACAGTTACATTAACAAGGTAGTGATATAATGATAGTGAAATAATGATAGAGGTAGTTATGGTAGACATGTACTTTAGTGACCATTGTAATAAAAGTTTTAATGAATAATTATTGATTTCAAAAGGTATTAACTCTCACTATCTTCATTTGTTCAAACAAACAACAAATGCAGAAATATACATTGGACTATAGCATCATGAAGTAAATGCATGACTAGAACTAGTGGATGGCAATAGATATGTCCTTCACTAAAACTCCTGATGATAAAGGCATAGGCAGACATCAAGAACAGTTTATGAATATTGGTTCTGCATATATCAAAGAGATCATAAGACTCCACAGACTCCATGTGAAGACTTTGAGACACTGTGACAGAGCAAAGGGTGCACTTTACTGGACATGTCCTATGCATGCCCAAACAACAACACCCAAAAACACTTATGAAGTGGACACCACCAGGAGGATGCACGAGACAGGGAAAACCAAGGAAGATATGAGACAGATGTTTCACGAAGACCTCAATGCCGGTGTTCCATGAGAAGATGTGAAAACGTGGCCACAGATCGAATATGTTGGAGGACACATGTTGCCCAATGTGCCCAGGACAGGACATGATGATGATGTTGTCAGTTTATACATAACTGTAGGATTTATTTCTGTAAAAAAACGATGCATAATTAAATGTTAAATACATTTATGTAATAAGATCACAGATATGTGTGCATTCCAATTATTAAAAGTATATAATAGCAAGCTATATCATATGAATTTGTTTGAAAATGTAGATAACTCACTTGATTTTGTGATCACATAAATTATTTACATGCAAACAGGACGTTATAAACAGTGCAACTGATCTGATTAAGAAAAAATAATTGAATATCTGATGTCATGTGACCGAAGTGGCTTTTTGAGGCTTTTGCATCTGAACTCTTCATATACAAATACAGCTCTGGAAAAAAAAAAATTAAGAGACCACTTAACATTTAGAAATCCATGTTAAGTGGTCTTTTTTCCAGAGCTATATGTACGAGAATCATACGAATTTGACAACTTGTTAAATCTTGTGAATTATTAAGACTTTGGGAATATGTTCTTACTGATTGAGCTATGGGATTTGTAAGAATAAGTAACAACAAATGCTAAATAAAATGTTTGATAAAGGGTTCAAACCAACACATACATACCATTACAAATATTTGCTGTTGCAGCTTTCGGTTTTCTCCGTTACATCTCCACAAACAAGAATGGGTTGACTGAGTCCGAGAGGCCCTTTTGGTCTTTTCAGGTAAAAAAAAAAAAAAAAGAAAGAGAGAAAAAAGTCATAATATATATTATATAGCATTATAAAGTATACTATTTAAATAACATATCAAATAACAAATCAAATGTAAAATGTAATGTAAATGGATTTTACATTAAAATGCATTTAAAGCATGGTAATTGTTGTGGCTACTGTTTATTTACAACAAATATCACATTAAAACTACCAATTGTTGTGGCTACTGTTTATTTACAACAAATATCACATTAAAACTACCAATTGTTGTGGCTACTGTTTATTTACAACAAATATCACATTAAAACTACCAATACCGTGTTAAACGCATGGCAAGTGTTGTTTTTTTTTTATTTTTATTGTGCTTCTACTACAAATGCCACGTTGGAACTACACTAGTAATTATTATTAAATATTAACAACTGTTTAAAGGTCTATAGCACGTCACGTGACAGTGTTAAATTACCCTATTAGCAAGGTGTGTTTATTTAGAAAGCAAAGAAATGCAAAGCCTCAGTGGAGATGATGACAGATACAATGCAGGGACTGAACATGATCGATAACGACAAGCAGAAAATACTTTATATCAAATATTAGGACATAATATGTATGACTACTCACCAACATGTGGCACACGTGATCTGATGCCAAACATCGCGATGTGTTCTGAATGAGACTTCTTCAGCGCGATTTCATACCGATAGAATTGCCGTCTAATGTTGACGCCAAAGGTTTCCCACTGAAAGCAATTGGGTTCCCAGTTCGTCCATCGCGTGACGCCGAGGGGTCTACCTGTGGCGTCTTCAGTGTGACGCCGGGGCGCGGCGCGGATAGAGACGCGGTGATTGCTTTTGGGTCTTTTCTTCTCACAATCAGGGCCGGCGCGTGCCTATAGGCGAACTAGGCAGCCGCCTAGGGCGGCAGCTCAGCCAGGGCGGCAAGAGAGAGAGAGGGCGATACCTTTTTAAAAAGGTATTTGTTAGTTTTACATTAGGTAGGTTACAATTATCGCACTTATACCAACAACATTTTTTCCCACTCCATTAGTATACATTTAAATTAACTTTAAATTTAGAATAAAAATTCCCGCCCGGCTGCGCCCCCACCATTTTCACACCGCAACGCGTGAGCGGCGCGTGAGCAGCGCGTATTTTTTTCGGCGCCCATGTTGATCAATGAGTGCATTCACACCGGGAGCAGGAGCAGTGCGTGAGCGTCAAGCAGGAGCGTCGCGTGAGCAGCAGTGAAGCGGGGGTTTCGGCGGCGAGCCTATTTTTGCTGCGCTGCTGACGCTTCTGACGCTCAATTAAAGTGAAAGCACATGTTTAAAGGACAAAATAAATGTAATTTCACACAAAAAGTGCCTAAAATGCACACAGGAAGCACGTGTAGTGTATTTGAACAATAACTGGAGTAGCCTATGTCAGAAAAGAAAACGAAGAATAAAAAATATCTGTGGAAGATTTTATCAAATGATTATTCAGTTTGGGTGAACGTATGGTTATGATTATAAAAAATAAAGTAAACTAGCCAGAAAATATAACAAGCTTTCGTTTAGTTTAGTATTTAATAGGCTACTCAGACAGGTAAAGGCTCTCGGTCTGCAGCTGCAGTCACGGTGTAGCTAAAGCACACTTGATGGACAAAATAAATATAATATCACAAAAGCGCTCAATGCACACAAGAAGCACATGTGGTGTGTTTTAACAATAACTGGAGTATGTAGCCTAATTAAAGAAAACGAAGAATAAAAATCATCTGTAGAAGATTTACCCATTTAAACTAGTTTTAATTATTCAGTTTGGGTGAAAGTATTATAAAAATTATAGTAAACTAGCCAGAAAATATAATAATTTATTTTAGTTTAGTATTTAATACTCAGACAGGTATGCTCTATCATTGTGGGACTCGGGAGCCGCTGCTGTGACGCTGCACCAACGCTTCCAGTGTGAATACTCTCGCGCGTCTGCAGCTGCGATTAGTAGGCTATATGCGTGCAAAATACGCTCGACTGTGCCATCCGTTCCGTGGAAGAGTGCTTTTCGCTGCTTCGAGACCATGGGCGCATATTTGGATGACATCGCATCTCTCAAAGAAAAGGAGAATAGCCTACAATAGTTCTTCAGGATTGCTTAAGACTGAAAAAAGGCCCTGACTCATGGAGACTCACGGGATGGTGGGCAGACGTCTGGTTGCTGGATCTAAACCACTGGATGCGCTTAAATTCATCTGTGAAAAAAGGATGGAATCAATTTTTCCGAGCCCGATCTCACGAAAATGCGTATAAATAGTCCGAGTTTGCAATCTCGTGGAATGTATAGCCTACGCCAAAATGAGTTTTAGCGTGCACTTTATGGCGTATTATACATACGAACCCCCCACCCCACCACCCTAAACCTATCCAAGAGCGTGTCATATCATATGCACGCCATAAAGTGCGTATATGCACGCAAAAAAGATTTTACACTCGTAGACTATACGCATGACCATGAGATTGCGTTGATTTTTCCAAATGTTTTTATAGCATTAAAAGAGTGCTTCTCACTCTCACCGTCACTGTGAGCTCTGGAGAACGCAGTTTCTCAGAGCTTAAACTGATTAAAAATTATTTCTGAAGTACAAAGACACAAGACAGACTCAATGGACTATATTGCAATTGAGCACGAACTTGCTGAAAAAGTCAAACTCGAGGACGCAATCAAAGCGTTTGCCGCTGCGAAAGCCCGATGCGCGAGACGCGCACGCTTCTGAAATGTAGGCTATTAGTTATGTGAATGTGTGTTTGTGTGTATCAGTCAAGAAAAAATCGAAACCTCCAATGAGCTAAAAAGTTGTGTGCATGTTTAGTTTTATTCTGTACACTGTCTATTATTAAAAAAAAATTATATGCAGCTGTAGCACTGTGTACTTTTTTCACGTTGCAGAATAAAAAATAAAATCTGAAAACATGCTTGCACGTTTTTATTTTAGTGTAATTTCATAGATAAAGAAACTATTAATTTGTTTAAATGCATCTTAAGGATACCTAATTGTGAGTGTGAGGTGGGGGCGGCACGATCATGCTCTGCCTAGAGCGGCATTTGAGCTTGCGCCGGCCCTGCTCACAATTCAATCGTTTGGCCTCGGAATAGTTGGCATTTTTCAATAAAGTGTGCCTGTTGTCTGTTACAGTCTGTGTTTTATATCATATAATACGCAAATGGGTAGGTTTAGGGCGGGGTGGGGTTTGACTGCTGTTTCAAACGTGTATTATAGCGTAAATAAATGTAAATACAATTGTGCTGGCTGATTAAATTGAGAATCACACTCCAACATGTCATAATGGAACAATTATAACCCAATAAATTCCATCATGACGATAACATTCACATGCCCAACACGTCTGTTTATGACGTCCTAGGTTTCTCATTGAAATCAGTGGATTACCCAGTACGTCGAAAAATGGCGATTTAGGGGTACCCTGTGCGTCAACAGTTGACGTCAGGGTCCCTTGACCGTTCGGCAACATTTGACGAGTAGGGGTGAGACTGTGTTGGTGTGCGTGCGCGTGCGTGCGTGCGTGTGTGTGCATGGGTGGGTGCGTGGTTTGGGTGTGTGCATGCGTGTGTGTGTGTGTGTGTGTGTGTGTGTGTGTGTGTGTGTGTGTGTGACCTGGTAATCCCTACGTTATGGGGACAAAATGTCCCCACAAAGATGGCAATATCTGAAATCCTTGTCCTTGTGGGGACATTATTAGGTCCCCATGAGGAAAACATCTTATAAATCACACAGAAGGAGTTTTTTTTTGAGAAAGTAAAAATGCAGAATGTCTCCTGTGATGGGTAGGTTTAGGAGCAGGGGCAGTGTAGGGGGATAGGATGTACAGTTTGTACAGTATGAAACGCATTACGCCTATGGAAAGTCCCCATAAAACATGGAAACACGACATGTGTGTGTGTGTGTGTGTGTGTGTGTGTGTGTGTGTGTGTGTGTGTGGAGGCATGTTTTTGTGAAATATGAGGACTCAAATGTGTATAGTGACATGGGTATGGCATAGGTATTACAAGGAGAGGGTGAAATATGAGGATATTGCCCATGTCCCCACTTTTCAAAATGCTAATAAATCAAACAGAATGAGTTTTTTGATCAATTAAAAATCCAGAATGTTTCCTGTGATGGGTAGGTTTAGGGGCAGGGGCAGTGTAAGGGGATAGAAAATACAGTTTGTGCGTTATAAAAACCATTACGCCTATGTATTGTCCTCACATTTCACAAAAACAAACGTGTGTGTGTGTGTGTGTGTGTGTGTGTATGCATATGTGTGAACATATATATATATATATATATATATATATATATATATATATATATATATATATATATATATATATATATATATATATATATATATATGTGTGTATATAATTTTAGTTCAAACTAATAAGGAATAGTTACATATATATATAAATAACATAAACATATATAAATATGGTACAAGCAGAGAGAGAGAGAAAGAGAGAGAGAGAGAGAGAGAGAGAGAGAGAGAGAGAGAGAGAGAGAGAGAGAGAGAGAGAGAGAGAGAGAGAGAGAGAGAGAGAGAGAGCTTAAGTGTTACAATGCACATCTGCTGACAGTAAATTACTACACAGGGAGGATTCAAATAATTCCATCACAATATCAGTATAGTACCTGCAAAACAGCAACCAGCCACAGGCCTGTGAAATCATTACTTTACATACATCATGTTCTACTTTCAATTTTTCTTTTCATTATTTCATGATATATTTTTCATTTTACTCATATTTGCTTTTCATTTTATCTGATATTGCTGTGGGTTACATTTAAAGTGCATGACAGTGATTGAGCAAATGTCTGTTGGTATGCAGAATTGTTCTGCCAACTTTTGGATATTATTTGAATCTGTATTTCAAGATTTTTAAACATTTCCTTTTAAAGAAAGCATTCCGTCCAGATATCATGTGACCCACACAGTGACACTAATCTGGAGGGCACTAAATAATATCCTCTCTAACTAGCAAGAATAGCCACAATATTGCATGTCTAATGACATGAGTTCACCAGTCTCTCTCTCTCTCTCTCTCTCTCTCTCTCTCTCTCTCTCTCTCTCTCTCTCTCTCTCTCTCTCTCTCTCTCTCTCTCTCTCTCTCTCTCTCTCTCTCTCTCTCTCTCTCTCTCTCTCTCTCTCTCTCTCTCTCTCTCTCTCTCTCCCTCTCCCTCTTTTTTCTTCATCTCTCTATTCCCATCTCTCTTCTGTTCTTCTGTTGTAGTAATTGTAAGAGCCTGTTCAGGAGTCACAATGCCTAACAGTAATCAAAGTACTGACAAAAGGCTTCTTTCATTCTTTGCCTGGTTTTGTGTATGTTATTATATGTTTCCATTTCACCAGCATGTCTTAAAGTCGAGAAGCGCCATGCCGTAATTTCGCATTGAATAAGATACCACTGATCAAAGTCACCAGGAGTCTGTTTGATACCTTAGAATAGCCAGCCCTCCCTCTGTTATGCCTTTTGAACATCTTAGGCCTCTTAAGAAGAGAGAGAGGGAGAGAGAGAGAGAGAGAGAGAGAGAGAGAGAGAGAGAGAGAGAGAGAGAGAGAGAGAGAGAGAGAGAGAGAGAGAGATTCTTCTCCTGCATTCCTCTTGTAGATATTCCCTCTGTTATATAGTAAGCTGGATCCTCAGTGTTTCCTTTCGAATCAGAAACCTAGGAGACTAAAGGCCTGTTCACATCTACTCTGATGTTACTAAATATGAAATGTGTCAATCGAAATAAACATTTTAAGTAAAATGTATACTAAATCGCATAACATTATGACAGGTGAAGTGAATAACACTGATTATCTCTTCATCACGGCACCCGTTAAGCCAAGTTCACACTGCCCGATTTTTGCCCCGATTTTGACTCGGCAACAGGTTTCACGAAAGCGCCTACAATGCCCGAGATCATAGGCAAATTGGTGCTCATGCACGCGAGTGACAATTACGCAGTGTGAATGATCAAATACACGATCAGAGAGAATCGCAGATGGGTCGCCGCCGCCCGTGAGATATTTAGCATGCTAAATATCTGGACCTGTTGGCGATTCAAACTCCTGTGGTGTGAAATGAGTTCTGACTGAAAATGACATCTGCGATGACGGACAACCAATGAGATAGCAACATACAGGGCAGCGGAAGGTTCAGGGAGGAGTTATAGACAGAATATCAGTATTTTAATAGATATATTTACAATTCTATCAAACAGAAACAAAGCCCAAACAGTTGCCCGTCCAGCCGCAGCAGCAGCACATTGCAAAATTATTTATTTACCTCAAACTCTCTTCGCAGAACACAATCTTTGCTCCCTCTGTCTCTCCAACAATTTCCTCCGCAATATTTTTTTTTTCTTTTTCTCCATAAGTCAGCACACAGACAATTTGGAGCAAACTTTGTGCAGTTTATTTTTAATAACAATTCCAAGTCTCGCGCGAGAACTCTGGCCTGACGCATGTGTGATCTCGCGTTGTTTACTTGTCACATCGCACGTGTGTTTGGTTGGGAATGTTGGGAAACGGAGTTTGCGCACCGGAGAGAGAGAGATGTCGACTATTCTTCCTCTTGTACAGTCACGCAGTGTGAACCCCTCTGTCGCCGATCCATCGTGCAGTGTGAAAACAGCAATGACTGAATGCTACCCCAGATAGTCATGCAGTGTGAAAAGAACAGGGATCCGACGACTTTGAAAATCGTGCAGTCTGAACTAGGCTTTAGTGGGTAGGATATATTAGGCAGCATCTTGTCCTCAAAGTTAGAAGCAGGGAAAATGGGCATGTGCAAGATTTTGAGCGAGTTTGTCAAGGGCCAAATTGTGATGCTAGAGGTCTAGGTCAGAGCATCTCCAAAACTGCAGCTCTGCAGCTCTTGTGAGCATTAGAACTGGACCACGGAGGAAAGGAAAAAGGTGGCCTGGTCTGATAAATCACATTTTCTTTTACATCATGTGGATGGCCAGGTACGTGTGCATAACTTCCACAGAGAACATATGGCACCAGGATGCATATGTATACAGGATGTGAAGATGGCAAGCCGGTGGAGGCAGTGCGATGCTTTGGGCAATGTTCTGCTGGAAACCTTGGGTCCTGCCATCCATGTGGATGTTACTTTGACACCAACCACCTACCTAAGCATTGTTGCTGCCACAATGCAAAAATGGTTCAGGAATGGTTTGAGGAGCACAACAACGAGTTTGAGGCGTTGGCTTCCAAATTCCCCAGATCCAATCTAATCTGTGGGATGTGCTGAACAAAAAAGTGTGATCCACCTCACAATTTACAGGACTTAAAGGACCTGCTGCCAACATATTGGTGCCAGATACAACAGCACACCTTCCAGGGTCTAGTAGAGTCCATATCTCGACAGGTCAGGGCTGTTTTGGCAGCAAAAAGGGACCAACACAATGCTATGCCTGATTGGTTGATATGTACAATTATATTTGTACCACACAAGGAAGAAGACATATGATGTTAATTTTTGTTGACAATGTCATATAATGTATTATTAGCATACCATATAATTTATTGAAAGCTATTTTGCAGATTTAAAACTGTGTAATTGTAATATAGGGTAATACTAAATGATTCCATTAATTGGTTAAACGACACTAGGAATGATTTGTTCTGGGTCATTAGCCTTCAGTTGATGTTATGTAATAATTTTGTGAAAGACAGCAGTGGTTGGTCATGTCTAGATTCTCCCCTTAGTGTAATAGTTAACTCGCACTGCCTTTTAACCACTTTAAAGCCCCGTTTCCACCAAAATTACCCAAAACAATTCCTAGGAACTTTATTTTTCCCCAGACCAGTTGCTGTCGGCATTTCATCATGGTATAAACCGTAAAGATTAGTCTGGTGATGTGGACGCGACTTTCCAGAGCACACTGGATTTCGTCTTCTGCAAATACACTTAATAAAGCCTGAAACTTGTCGTCAGTCCATTGGTCGTATTTTTTTAGGGTGCGTTCACACTTGTCATGTTTGGTTCGATTAAAACGAACCCTGGTGCGGTTGCTCGGTTAGTGCGGTTCATTTGAACATATGTGAACGCTGCCATCCGAACCCTGGTGCGCACCAAACAAGCGGACCGAGACCGCTAAAAAGATGGGTCTCGGTCCGCTTCCAAACGAACTCTGGTGCGGTTCGATTGATATATGAACGCAACACGGACCAAAGACATGTAAACGAACCAAAAACCGGACGTAATGTCACAAGATGCGACGCATAATGCAGCTGATTTGACGACGCGGAAAGATCGGTGTATCCAAAATGAGTAACTTTAACATTAGAGGGCAAACGTGGAGCAACGAGGAAGTGCCTAATCAATATTTGGTCAGACGAGCATGTTTCGAAAATGCTAGAAAAAAACACACAAAAAGCATACCTGGCTCTTCTCATCAAAGTTCCTGTGTTGCCCATTATTAGCAGGCGCAGACGACAGCGGCCGTCTCTGTTCTGCACAACGGAGGAAATCCTGCTGCTGTTTTGAATGTTTTGAACATTTTATGAGCTCTTCATGAGTTCTCAGCGGGTAAAAATAATGCCACATGTACACGCATAAAATGATCGCGTTTAATCAGCACACAGCGTTGTTTTGAACATTTCATGAGCTCTTCATGAGTTCTCTGGTAAGAAATAATGCCAAATGTGTTACACGCATAAAATGATCGCGTTTAATCCAGCACACAGCGTTGTTTTGAATGTTTTGAACATTTCATGAGCTCTTCATGAGTTCTCTGGTAAAAAATAATACCATGTACACGCATAAAATGCCCGCGCGTGTAATCCGCACACAGCATTGTTTTGAATGTTCGGTAAACGAGCTCCTACGTCATATAAGCCGACAAATCAGGTTGTGAGCGTCTCCCTGTGCCTTTGGTTCGGTAACTTTAGGTTCGCTGTTAAAAATGCCCGTGTGAACGCTAAGCGGACCAGGACTATTATGTTTGTTTTTGTTTTTTGGTCCGGACCAAACGAACCAAACGAACCGAACTACAAGTGTGAACGCACCCTTAAACTTCATTGTTGATTAGAATAGCAAATAATACTGCACGCATCGCAACTGACTTTTAGGTTAAAATAAAATGCTGAGTGAGCTCAACCAATCAGAATCTTCAGCATCCAAGTCCAAGATATCCAAGATAATTTGCACAAAAATGTAATGACCCACTGAATATTTTGTTGTATGAATATCTGAACATGCAATATATTAAAAGAAAGAATAGACCCTCTGCTTTTAAGCAAACAACAACAAAAACAACAACAGCAATATATATATATATATATATATATATATATATATATATATATATATATATATATATATATATATATATATATATATATATATATATATATATATTCTAGCTTCATGCAATCCCTTTTTATCATCACTTGAAAATCAAGTTTTTGTCAAAGACTATATCTAGATCAGATTCAGAATAATGATCTCAAAAAGATGGAGTAGATTGAGTCCATCAACACCCCTAATGCTTGCACAGTCCTATAGTTTATCTTGGGTTGACATTTCATTCAGTAACATTACATAATTTTTATTTGTATGCTGTTTAAAGTTGTTGATCACATTATTTTACATATGTACCTGCTTACATATAATCGCTTGTTTTTTTTTTTTTTTTTTTTTTTTGCGTCTTCTCACCTGTGTTTTGATCTGGGGATTCTGTACTCATTCAGGAGATGCGTAAAAGTGCCCCCTAGTGTCAAACTGTGGAAACACGGAAAATTCCTGGTGTTTGGCAGGGAAGCGTTTTCTCACAAATAACAGAAAATTCCATGTTTGGCGGGGAAAGAGTTAAACTTGTTAAATGTATCAAATTTTATGATATGTCATCATTACAAACCGTGTGACAATGTGATACAGATATAGCCCAACAACTTAAAGCAAAACCACTCAAAAATGGTTGTTGGGCATCACGACAGCTTTTTTTATTTGCTAATGTTGAGAAATATTGATAAGACTGTAATCAAGCCAATAGTCTGGATTAGCCTCAACAGCCCTGTATGACCTCTTTTAGAATATATTGTCTATGCGATCATGGGTACAGAGCATTATTATGGCTCTCTTTATTGAATCAGACACTGGATTCAGTTTGTCAACAGTGCCCGTGTTTGCTCTAGTGCAGGCAGCACTGGCTCATTACTCTCATATGGATTTTTCTTCCTTTTTTGTTTACTGTGTAACTTAATACGTACATTAGAAGTTATTTGTCTGCACCTGGCTCAGTCATCGCTGCACCATGTGACTCTGAAAGATTCTCATTACAGTAATGAGAGACTTTCTGCTGATGCGCAAAACCTGTCAAAACACGCAAACAGAAGAGTAAACAACTTGAGCAACAGTAAACAGAATGTCCATAGTTAAAAAGCAAATAATGGTTTCACCTGTTTCTAGAATAATTATGTCGCAATTACTCAGTAATTGACACAGATGCAGTGTATAGTTAAGTGTTTTCTTTTTTCTTTTTCTTGCAGTAACATATATGTATTTGCATCTATAATTCATCTCAATACAGCGAAAGATTAATGGCAGGAGTAGGCTTAGGTGGGTGCAGCAGGTAATTTTCATTTTCCTAACCATCTCTTAAAGACCTACAGACGATATGGAGAGTAATTTCACACCTTTATTAATAATTAATAATTTTACACCTTTAGATTACAAATGTAACTACCGAAATTAATTACAGATTTAATTACATGCAGGTCATTTTGAAAATGCAAGTACAATGTAAAAACATGTATGTACACAATAAGTCCATTGTATCAAATGATTAATTACAATATTAGTGCAAAGTAGTTAAGGCCACCTAATATAAAGTGGGTCATAAATTTGTTTTAATGTTTTACTGAGGTGCCGGATCAGATTCCGGACGGTCGAGATCTGGATCTGACACAAATGAAGCCCTAAACGAAAGACGAAAGAAAATGAGGTTTAGAATAATATGATGGTAAATAATGTTTTTTGGATGAACTAACTTATATTTCTTCTTCTTTTTATTAGTATAATTATTATATTAACATTATGTGGTTCCATCAAATTTTCAGCACTGACACGCACAACCCTTTATCCTTTCTATTATAGTTTTTTGCTTTATAAATGGTCTCTGATTTTGATGTTTATTTGGTGTGTTTTGCAATAAAATTAACAAATCACACATATCATGCTTTAAACTCATTAATCCCAAATTTTTGTAACAGGGTCGCTGAAATTCCAGGCCTCATATAAAATGAATGGAAAACAAAACAGCTCATATAATATTTATATAAAACTCAGGAATTTCCTGAAGGTCAAGTGCCTCCTTATACACTGACAATTTGTTCAATAAAGGGGAAAAAATGTACGCTCTATTTAGAACCCTTGTCTTGGAAAGTGCCAAATTAACTGCTGATGCAATAAATTAATAAATAAATAAATTTTTAAAAGCACAGTTCAACCACTTTCAAAATAAGGGAGATTTCCCCAATGAGCAGCGCAGAGTCTGAAGACACAGCACATAAGTCATCAGGGAAGAGGTAATTTATTTTCCCTGCGTTTAATATGTTACAGCCCAATGCTTGTGTGTCTGTGGCGTGCGAGCTGCTTGGCACAGGCCCCTTTCCTAGCCGGCTGCCGCCTCCACCGATACCTGTGGTGTTCTTCATGGTTCAGGGGCTCCTAATTTAAATAGGAAGTTGCACATATTTCACAGAAACACTGGGAGCTAAGGAGCGGGGTGAGGTAGGGGGTGCTTTAACACAGGATGGGGCAGATGATGTACTACTGCATGACGTTTGGATGATCCCTCCCAAACGTGCCAGAGAGGGTCACGGATCAGAGCGGGCAGAGGTGTAGTGCGGCTACAAATGGCAAGACATGCTGGTAGCCGGCAGGAGCGTGCTGATGGGCCATAGCCAGCTCGGAGTGCTCATTGAAGCACTGGGAGATATGACAGTAATTCACTCCCTATGCGCCCAAACGAGTTCTTCTTCTAGTCTAGCTAGGATTCAGAGCCTTCCACTACAACCACCCAATAATATACAGGATTTAAAAATGCTGCAACCTTCACAATAAAGGAAATAATAATCAGCAATCAATGAATGTATACACTGTAAAAAAAATCAGGTCTCCAATTGAACATTTTCTAGTGACTGATCACATCTAAATTTTTCAGTTGGCCGAATTGAATTTCAGTGAATTAAATTGCATAAATTCACAGAATTTAAATTCAGCCAACTGAAAAACATATTAATTCACAGAATTTTAGTTTAACTGAAAAATTTAGATGTGATCAGTCACTATAACATTTTCAATTGGAGGCTTTTTTTTTCTTTCAGTGTGTAGTTTCATCTCTTTCCCAACACACTATTGCAAAATAATATAAAATACTTCTCTTGTAGTTTCCAGAGTATTTTTTTTTATTATTATTATGGGATATATTTATATTTTATATCTTCAGAAGTCAGTTTTCTATACATACACATACATGGTAGCATGCAAGATGGTTTGTACCCAGGGCCCAAAATTTGGTGCTACGCCGCTGGTTGTAACTTTACCCCAGGGCAGTGTAAAATTCATTTTGAAATGTGTTATTTTAGATATTAGGTTTAATTTTAATTGCAATGCAGTGTCACATGTTATACTTTCATTGTTTCAAATATTTGTATGCAAATCTGTATTTTTGTGACTTTATGCTCTTAATCATTTTCAACCGTGGTACCACATTATACAACTGTTCCTGCTTTCCCCCTTAAGGCCTGGTTTTACAGACATCTTTATAAGGATTATGGATACATTTTTACACAAAGGGCCCTATTTTAACGATCGGAGCTCATGGTCTGAAGCGTATGTGCAGGTGCAATAAGCGTGTGTCCGAATCCAGTTTTGCTAGTTTAGCGACTGAAAAAAAACGGTCGGCGCACCAGGCGCAAAAGGTCCAAAAAGGTTGTACCTTAATGAGTCATGGGTGTGTTTTGGGCATAACGTGCAATGAACCAATCAGAGACTCATCTCCCATTCCCTTTAAAAGCCAGCTGTGTTTGCACCAGAGCGAGTTCATCATTTACATGGCAGAATTTGCAAACAGAAAGACTGAGAGCTTCTCCAGGGAGGGCTCCTTTTATTTATCCTTTTAATGTTAAAAAATGTTTGTGTGTTGCTGCTTGAACCTATGTGTGTAACAGCAGCGGACCTAGATGTGCATGTTAACGCGCCCTTTAAATAACACAAAAATTACTGCACTATTGACTTTAGACAAGGTTTTTGTTGGTCATTGGCCAATGCAGTGATTTTCAGTTCCCTCAAAATAGCAACGCACCAACAATGCGCCTAAACACACCTCGTTTTCAGACCAGCACGCCCATAGGCAAACAAATGGGCACATTTGTTATTTAAACGACATGACACTGGTATGATAAGACCCAAGGAGAGGATGTTGATGTTCAAATGGGTGATGATAGTCCAAACTTGCATGAGAAGTGAAATAGTCTCAGTGTTACAACTGTACTCGGTCTACACATGGTCAAAATGAGATCAAAACCCCTCACGTTATACAGATATCAAATAGAAGCCTCAAACTAAACTGTAATTTCATTATCAACCCCCTCTGTTGTGAGCTAATATTGCACTTTCAAGTTTAGCCGTTTCATTTGAAGCAACTGCACCTAAAATCATTTAAAGGTCCTTTACTCTGGGCTAAAATAGCACAGTAACCCAATCAATAGATTACACCTTGCCTCATGTGGCACAGATAATCTATTCAGAGCTGTATCTCGCTGGGCTCTCTGCTCAGACCAATATTTATCTGAGCTCAGAATCAGCATCATCTCTTATACTGAACACACACACACACACATACAAATACACCAACTATGTCTGACCAAGCTAGCAATGACCTATGACACTTGACCTCTGACATTGTGACCTGTTGTCTGATGGCCTATCGATTATGTCTGGGCTTTACTGGGTAATTGCTGGATTGTAATTACATTACATTTTATTAAGCCAGTAATATGGATGCTTTGTCCTAGTTTTTGGTAGTATTCTGATACTAAAGCAGCAATACTAAATCTGACAGAAAAGTAATCAGGCATGTCTCAGTCTTCCCCTCAAGGACCCCTTTGGTGGGACTTAGAATTTTCCATTAGGCAAAGAGGGCTTGGTTCCCGTTGCTATGTTTTCGAGCTCATTGACTGCGTAACCACGGGGAAATGAGAGACAAAGCATTGCGTCTTTTCTGGCGGGAGTTGTCATGGGAAACTCTAGGTTCAGGTCAATGGTTTGCAAATTTGAAATGAACTTCGCAAACTGGAAAGTGGGAGAAGCAACCTGTGAAGCATGCTGCAATTTCATTTATCATTGTGTTGTTATTTTCAAAGCAGTTTTAGATTGGTTAAATAGAAGAGTGTTGTTTTTTGAATGCTGGCTTTGAGTAATTGCACACACTTTGTGTACATAAAGATAGATTTTAATAATCTTTAATCTCTCTCGGTATCACGGCAACATGAAATAACATAAAATGTAATAACTAACAGAAAACATTTCCACACCACTATTAATAAATACGAAAACAGAACTTCCAGAAGGAGAATTAGAAAAGATTACGTTTTGTTGAATCTCTCAACTTGACATGAAGATTTGAAACCTTTTTGCTGTGGTATTAAAACTGAAACAGCAGTTCTTTGATGTTGGCCACTGATGCTGCTGTGAAAGACTTCAAAACCTTAGCGTAAATTGAGTTTGTTGTGTATACAAGCACCTGCCAGATTTAATATTGAACGGATGATCCAAAATGGATTTTTGATCCCAGTAAAATGAGGAAAGATGTCTGAAACAACAGAAACAGGGAGGGGGGGAGGTCTAAAGCGCTCCAAAGCTGAGATTTCTGCTCCCAGGTGAAAAAATATATCTCTTTTCGTCCTTCTGTGTTTCCTTTTGATGGGCAGGTTTCCATGTAAAGAAAAACCTATAGGTCTGACCTTCTTACTACTTTGCCTGTGGCTATTCACAGATTGCATGTTTTTTGTGTGTGTGTGTCTCATCCTTAGGGGGTGATTCGAATCAAACCAACATAAATATTTCAGTGCATTTTTTCCTGCTCCTTTGGACCTCTTATTAATAGACTTGCTGTGTTTTAACAAGCAAAATTCTGTCTGTTTACATTAGCTGTTAAATTGTCATATCTATACTAAAAAGTGAGTAAATTACCATTTTTTAATAGTAATATAAATTAAATATATTCGTTGTAATGAATGATGGAGTCACAACCGATTTACTTTAAAAGATGATTCCAAATATAATTCCAATATATTCAACTATACTTCTATATATAACCTTTTAAGGGTTCCAAATACTTAGCGCCGATAGAACCTTTTCTTCTAAGAGTGAGTTGGCATATATTGAATATCTCGATTAGTCAAATACATGTTATCTACTGATGTTTTATTATGATTTAAGCACTTAATTTAAGATCAAATCACATATTAGTGTATGCTAGTGTACATGGGTATAAATATTGTGGGGGGGGGGGGGCTTGTTTTTGTGAAATATGAGGACACAAATGTGTCTAATGATATGGGTATGACATGTGTATGATATGGGTATGAAATAATATTGGTATTACAAGGAGAGGGTGCAATATGAGGACATTGGCCATATCCCCATTTTTCAAAATGCTTATAAATCATACGAGTTTTTTGAGAAAGTAAAAATTCAGAATGTTTCCAGTGATGAGTAGGTTTAGAGGTAGGGGCAGTCTAGGGGGATAGAAAATACGGTTTGTACGGGTGTGTGTGTGTGTGTGTGTGTGTGTGTGTGTAGGGGGGGGGGGCATGTTTTTGTGACATATAAGGACACAGATGTGTATAATGACATGGGTATGACATAGGTATTACAAAATATGGTTTGTACTGTAAACCATTCCGCCTATGAAATGTCCCCATATGTCAAAAAAACAACAACAGGTGTGTGTGTGTGTGTGTGTGTGTGTGTGTGTGTGTGTGTGTGTGTGTGTGTGTGTGTGTGTGTGTGTGTGTGTGTGTGTGTGTGTGTGTGTGTGTGTGTGTGTGTGTGTGTGTGTGTGTGTGTGTGTGTGTGTGTGTGTGTGTGTGTGTGTGTGTGTGTCTGTTTACTGTGTAAAATGTCATCCAAATTAAGTAAAAAGTAGAAATTATTTGGAGATGGATCTACGTCAATGGCACACAAAAATGAAATTGACTTCATTATTTTTTAGATTTAAGTTTAACCATCCCTGAAAAAATAGTTTTGGACTTTTGCTTTTCTAGAGTCAAAGGAAATTATAGGACCACTTATAGGAAACACCTTGAGCTGTGAATCCTGACACTTTATCCTGTGGTTGTCCTACTGGTGTTATGTGAAAAGACCCTTAAGTTTGGACTAATTCCAGTGTTTATTTATATAAACGACCTATATTGGACTGAGGTCAGAGGAGAATGGGCCGACTGATTCAAGCTGATAGAAGAGCAACTTTGACTGAAATAACGACTCGTTACAACCGAGGTATGCAGCAAAGCATTTGTGAAGCCACAACACGCACAACCTTGAGGCGGATGGGCTACAACAGCAGAAGACCCCAAAGGGTACAACTCATCTCCACTACAAATGGGAAGAAGAGGCTACAATTTGCACAAGCTCACCAAAATTGGACAGTTGAAGCCTGGAAAAATGTGGTCTGGTCTGACGAGTCTCAATTTCTGTTGACACATTCAGATGGTAGAGTCAGAATTTGGCGTAAATAGAATGAGAACATGGATCCATCCTGCCTTGTTACCACTGTGCTGGTGGTGGTGGTGTAATGGTGTGGGGGATGTTTTCTTGGCACACTTTAGGCCCCTTTCATATTGTTAGTGATATCTCAAGGTCAACACGTATCAACACTATATAGTTTAGGCCTCTAAATAAAATTGAGGTGTTATTTTTTTTCCTATACCATCTTATATGATCCTTAAAAGCATATAAAAACATAAGCAATTTTGTTTTTTAGATTTTGTCAATAATCTGTTCAATTTTGTTTTAATATTTCATATGTCAAGCTTTGCAGATTTAAAATATTGTTGTTTCTCATTCTGATCAGATAAACCTGACAACACAATCTGCCCATTTAAAACAATGTCTTATACTTAAGTACAGTGTTTGAAACTGCGGACCTGACTGAGATATTGACAAGAAACCAGGCTGCTGGGAATAAATGGACCTGTGAGGGTTTTTTTTTTTTTTTCAGCTTTTGTAAACAGGGTTACCATCGGCAGCTCACAAAGGAAAGTAGATACAAACAGTCTGCTCTGAACAGGCTGCAAGAAGATTGAAATCTCCTTTAATGAACTGACATAGTTGAAATTGTCAGCTACAGCTGGGCTAAAGCAGGAGAGAGCAAGACAAATAAAGAAGCTGAGTGTCTCTCGGTACACACTGCCACAATTCCGGTTGGATTTACATAATTATCAAGCTTAGTCAAGATATAAGACACAATATAGAAAGATTTACTCTAAAAGGTACCAGCAAACAAAGCATATCCCTCCTGAGGACTGACAGTAAAAACCCTGTAATTTTCTGTCACATCAACACCTTTCAACACGGTGTAATTTTTCACAAGATAGAACTGAGAGTTTGATTCCTGATGACCTACAGCTGCAATCAGTTCAATCAAACACTTTGCCTTTATTAGGAGTCCAAAGATGTCCTGAAAACAACCCTGAATGATGTGTTTAGAGGGCAATTAATGGCACCTGACTGTTTCAGTGAGGGACAGCAATTCCTGCCGCAATCCATCTGAAGTAATTATGCCACGGGGCTGAAAGAGCCATTTCTTCTCTCCCCACCCCTCATGCAGACAGAGGCTGCCGTGATGGAGCAGGGCAGGACAAAGCCAAGCGTCCTCTCCAAATGATCCACTACCGTGTTTAACGGCCGCTTTTCTACTTTGTAATATTAATGAAGTTCCCCACCTGGCATCCTCCACCTGTGCTCCTGAAGAGGATGAGAGGCAAACGGCATGGAGAAAAACAAAAATAACGTTGCAATACATTTTTCTTTCCAAAATATTTAGTGTCATCTATTCATCAGGAGAAGCCAGTAAATCATGGATGTACGAGTGAAGATCGAAAGCAATTACCATTAGGGCAGTGGTGGTGTGCACGGCCTCCCTGTGCCCTGTGTCTGAATCTCAATGCTCTTCAAAGTGTGTGTGTGTGTGTGTGCACTTTAAGCGTGCGATCAATATGGCCAAGCGGTTAGCGTCCAAGAACTCCCTTCAAGTGCTTTCGCACAGCGCAGCCCCGGACCCTTCCTGTGCAAAAGAATGTCAATTCATTTCAGCGTCGACTATTCTGGGGAAAAATTGTTCTTGTGAAACATTATTGACATACTTTAACCTGCATTTCCAGCATCCAAGGCGAGGAAAGTCAATTCTCATTTGGAGACAACGGTGACGCTTTTCCCTCTGGACTGTCCACGGTGCAGGATTACCGAGGCCAGTGGTAGGTGTTGTAGGGTCGAAGGTCACAAGGCTACTGCTGGCCCAAGGTCAAGGTGACAGTGGGATATCAGACCAGCCCTCATCTGCTTCCATAGCCTTGTAGCCAATCAATACCATTAAAAAGTCTGACTGATCTATTGGCCCTGCCCCTCCTTTTCCTCCCTCTCCCTTCCTCTGAGTCTCTATTTCTATGTTGACTTGAAATCATTCTTTTCTCCCTTTATGTTCTTCTGACTATGTAACAGGTCCCATCTAGATAGAACCCTGGTGTAGACGGACAGCTGCGGCAAGATCCGTCCTGTATTCTTTGAACAATGTTTTATTAAGCCTCTGCACTCTTTAATATTTACATTGGTGCATTTGAGGGTCTGAGGCTGCATGAAGCAATTACACACATGACCAAGTCGATAGCCACAGAAATAGCGAAGGCCTTTATCATAGCGGCAAAAAGAATATTAGCAAATTCTCTGGCACTGCCACAGATGTAGTTTGCATTTCAATTAAACGGGGGGGAAATACTGGTCTTTTCTTCAAAGTCTATGTCAATCGTTACAGCAGCATAAAGCATGGAGGGCAAGTTGGGTCACAGTACAGCGTGATGGCATACCGAATTAAACAAGCGGGGAGTTCAGACACAAAAAAATCTACATTAGTGTCCTTCATCTTCAGTTGTGTGGTTCATATTAAGTACAGCTTCATCTCATTCATTTAATTTAATCTTAAGTATTTAACCTAATAATCTACACAAATTAATTTTAGCACTGTTTTTGTACAGAATGATGTATTCCAACATTCACCTGAAGTGTGCCTGCAAGGATCATCACAAGCTTCCAAGGTAAGTGGGCCATGGGATTGACACAAATATTAATATAATGACGTTGGCCATGTTTTGTTGAGTATTGTGAAGTGCACAATAGGGAGGTGGAACCTGTGCTTCAAGGACATCGAAATTAAAAAACGTGGTTACACTTAATTTCAAGGTGCAAGGTGTGTCGTTACAGTGTAATAACCCTGAGTAATAAGTACTGAGTAATTAATTAACTACATGTACTTACTATATGGTTAAGGTTAGGTTTTGGGGTTACACTCTTTACGGTGTCATTGTTACAGTGTAATTATATATGTTAGTACTGAGTAATATTAATTAACTACAAGTACTTACTATACGGTTATCGTAGGATTAGGGTTTGGTTGACAGTTAGTTGCATGTAATTATGCATCATTTACTGTTATTACTATGGTAAGTACATGTATGTAACAAGAACACTGTAAAATAAAGTGTTACTGGGTTTTGCTTATGGTTAGTCGCTTGTAATTATGCAATTAAATACCGTTATTAGAGCCCGATCTCACGAAAATGTATATAAATAACATGAGTGTGCAATGTCGCGGAATGGTATGCAGTTTGTGGCGTATTATACACGTGTTTACCTTAAAATAAAGTGTTAGTAAAACGTTAGTAAAAAGTAAAATGTATCGAACATTGTGAACCGTTCTGCACAAGCATTAGCCACCATATCACAGTCTTGGTTAAAGGAGCACTATGTAAGATTTCCAAATATCCAATATCCAAAAATGTTTGTTTTGTCAAGTAAAGTTTATGTCAAGTCAAGTTTATTCAAGTTTAACCAAGTCTTTATTTTATGTTTATGATTTTGAGTTTGTTAAGTTTGAATTAATAATCCTTCAGTGGACGTTTGTTACAGAGTAACGTCATAACATAATTTTAAACAAACTTAAATGTATCTAATATGATAAAAATAGCTACTTTACCTCATACTCATGACCTGAAAAGTGGAAATGGCGCCAGCGACTGTGTCTCGTCATAAAAAAAAGTCCTGCTGCTCGCGAGACCTGCGTTGCATAACAATCGCTCCAGCGGCCTTGCTCGGCTCCTTCAAGATTCGGTCCTGCTCTGCTTCATACTACAGTAACGTTAATAATTGCATTCATAAACGTGATTTCTGCCCAAATCCCGAATTCTTTTCCATTGGCTGTAAGGTGAAGACCACATGTCCCAAGATTCTGAGCTCAAGCTTGGCGTCATCAAACTACACCTTTGTTTTGAATAAGCGCCCTCTAGCGGATGGAAAAGTTACATAGTGTAGATTTAACTATAGACCTGATATAGTCTAACCAATATAAACTTGAATTTGGTTGCATGCCATTTTTGCCAACATATATTGTGATATGTATGATTTTCCATCATGTAAGCTAAGTCAACAGCGAATACAAGGGGTTTGGTTTCATTTCTTTGACATGTTCATTTTCTAGATGATTAGTCTAATATTGGGCTATGGTTAGACATCTATTCATTTTTCACTGACAGCCCAAATTTTGCCTTATTATAGCCTAAACATCAGGGCTGTGTTCGGATGGCTATTAGACGTCTTTTAATCGTGAATTGCTTGCTGAGATGTATCAGAGAGGAAAACGTTACAGAAAGGGAGGAAGATTGTATTGGTAAACATATGCAGCATGTCCACGTCTGCACATTTTTTAAACTTGCAAAACACATTATACAATGTTCCCCTTAAATACAACATCTGGACTAATGAAATTAAATTATTTTAGAATTGGACAAACCCGACAATTAGGTTGTTTTAAGCAAAGATTTAACCCAACCACTGAGTTAAAACAACCATTTAGTGGGTTAAAACAACCCAATTGCTGGGTGTGTCCATTTTCAACCCAACTTGGGTTGTTTCTAACCCACTGAATGGTTGTTTTAACTCAGTGTTTGGGTTAAATCTTTGCTTAAAACAACCTAATTGCCGGGTTTGTCCATTTTCAACCCAACTTAGGTTGTTTTTTAACCCAGCATTTTTCAGAGTGTATTAAAAACCATTGTTATTACCTAATTGTATTACTATAATTGTTGATTTAAATACAGATTTTTTTTAAAGTATCTTAAAATGATTGTATACTGTCGAGTATATTGTGTAAAGCATAAGTCGCATAGCTTTATTTTCAGTTTAGGTGTAATTTTGTGGCTGTCTTGCAGGTGACTGCACAAGTCTTTCTCACTCTACAATTACTCCAGAGCACTCATAGATCTACATCGATTTTCAAGTACTACTTTAGTTACGATGCTTTTGGGAAAAAGCCTGTAATTCTAAGATGATCCATGCGATCATTTCTACGATTTATTTAGGCTTACAGTGCTTATGGGAAATGTGGCCCAGAAGGTTTTGTTGGTTAAATAAGTGAGCGACCTGGATTGATACTTCAGCTTCAAAAAGAATTATGTGTCCATACCACATGACACATTTCCCAACAGATAGTGAAATATTTAGCTCCCTCTTCTCCAGGACTTGAGGGAGTGTTGAGGGTTGAGTGTGTGTTGCTTTGATAATCAAATTGCTGTGCTCCTCCAAAACACATTACGGAAAGTAATTGCATGAGTTAGAGGTAGAGGTAGAAGTTAGTTTCTCCTGTGTGCTGACAGTGCTGCAAGCGTGAACCGGAATCAGCCCGTGACTACAGATATGAGGTTGGTTGTGTGTTGGAGTGCAGGTGTACGTGTGTGTTGTGAGTTTGTTTGACAGGGAATTTGAGACAGCACAACATGGCTCTGAGGGATGTGGTACCCTTTGTGACCCGTCATTTATCAGACAATAAACAGCAAGTCATGTGACCACAACCCTTGCATTCCCATTGGCCTCTTAAGCTGATTAGTATGCAGGTGACAGTGCGTGGCCTCAGCCCCCCATGTTCATTCCATGGAGCCTCCATCACAATGAATTATCGGTGTTAGCGGTGATCAATTTGAGCAGGCCACTTCCTCAGCACCAGACGGGGGCAAGAGGCACGAAGAGTGGGTGGAAAGTTTAAGATTTTAGAGAAGCACATTTTCTGCAAAGGCATCACAGAAATGGATGGATGTAGAGAGAGGGAGAGGGAGATGGAGGCGAAATGGGTGAGAGGGTGGGGAAAGACACCAGATGTGCTCCGTTTTGGAGCGACTCATTGGATGGCGACAGCCAAGCGTGGCGTGTAGCCTGAGGTGCTAACAGTAAATATTACAATATCACAAGATTCTGCCTGCAAACACCATTTTGTGGTCTCTGAGTCAATTCCCTTTCCCCCCCTGGTGTTGCGCGTTGATGGAACTAACTCTGTGAGAAAGAAAATATATATGCCATACACATATTTCAAATGTAAAATGCACAGAGAGCTTCTTTGCTGCACATTAGAGTCAACTTAAGTCATGATGGAACTGAGAGTAAATCAACAAGCCACCATAAGGACAGAGATAGACTTTTAAAGCTTTCTAAGGAATAATGGCATTGCCGGGATTCATGGGATTGCATTTGGCTTCCTGTGGCGTCAGGGCTTTTTTTGTCATTTGGCAAAGAGCAGTGATGTCGTCCCACCATGGGTGCCCGGCAGATGGGCTTCTGTGTAGAGAAATGAGCCGGGAGCAACCTCTATCGCTTCTGCTCTCTCTCTCTGCCTTTTTCACTCTCTCTGTCTATCTCGCTCGCTCCCTGAGCCCCCTCCCTTTTTCATGTCCTGGGGCTGCTGTATCTCTTCTCTGAGCTGTGACAGTGGGAGCTCTGTGGGAGGTGAGTTGGTCGAGCCAGCCCTAGATGCAGGAGCCCATCTCAGGCTTGTGCTACCGGAAAATCTGCCTCTTCACGCTCTGCCGAGTACACACGCTCGCTCTGATGAGAAAGAGGCACGGCTGAATCTTTTGGTGGAAAAACATATACCTTGTGGTGCTGCCTAGAACTTGCCAGAGGTCCTTTCACAGCAGTGCGTGGGTTCAGTCTCCAGTCTAGCCATAGGTGCGACACACACACCCCTCGCGGTCTTTCAGTTAAGCGTGTCTTTCTCAATTCACTCCCAAATATCCACTGCGAGTCTCATGTCATGCATGCGCAGACCACCTCAGACCGTAACAGTATCTGTACCAGATTTCCACATGGATGCTATAACCAGAAAATCCATATACTCATATTGTTGTTATTTGGACAACCCAAATAACTACAATATGTGGATTAAAAAGCACAGTAACTACAGTTGTAATGGTATTGAGCCAATACAATGTAACTTTTATGGTCATGATAGGTCTAATCATGACCATGGGGGGTCTAGGGGGGTTCTCTGGAAAAAAAATGCTGTTTGGGGGGTAAAATGCATGTGGTTTTGGGAAGGTTTCCTGCTAAAATTCGCATTCCTGGGTCTATATATCACATAGTTGAGGTCGCTTCAACTTGTGGACATGGAAAAGATCTTGCAGGAAAACTTGGCAACACAGTGCAGTTGAGTTTTGTTGACATTTGACAACTAATGTTATGCATCTCTCCGTTGCTCTGATTGGTTGTAGGTCTATCCAACTGAGGTCTTTCCTGGTTCAGTTGAAACACGCCCCATTACAGCCCAATGGAGAAGTATCAGACTCATATTCTAGAATTAAGTATGACCACGTCAGGCTAGTCAAATATATTATTAGTTGTTCAAGTGATTGAAAATCTGTTGCAAGGACAAGATTATTTGTCTCTTTAAAAAAATGAACTAGATATATGTTAAAACTAAATGAGAACCTGTGTATGAATGTAATTCTATTTATAGTTTCCGTAAATATGCCTAGTTATATATAATTATATATAATTATTATTACAAGTGGAAAATGAATGTAACAAAGATGTATAAAATAAAATAAAATAAAAGTATTATTGTGATGGTGGGTAAAAGTTAAACTATTAAAATATTCACCTATTATTTTTGTATTATTCATATTTAGTCAATAGTCATGCCTTTAGGTTATTTGGTGTTTTGCACATCCCTAATGTTAATGGCTGTTTTCCTTTACTTTCTTTATTTTGAATTATTTGCGCTGTATATAACCCACAGTTGAAGTAACTCTCCTACAATTGTTTCAATAATTCATTATTTGTAACCTCAATAGCTTGGGGTGTTTTCTCTGACAGTCATGTAGTCAGTATAAATCAAGACATCTTACCGACACGCTCGTAGTTGCACTCTTTACTGCAACAGCACAGTCACCTCAAGAGTACTTTGTAGAAAAAGAGAGTGTCTCAAAGGTTTAATGCTGAGCCATCACACACAAACACAATTCCAGTCCTCCCTCTTTCATTCTTTCCCATCCCCAAGTATATGCAAAAAGTATCCCTTGATGCTGTTTCCTTTTAGGTGGCTTACCTGCTCTTTATTCGTTCTTTTTTTCATAGATAAAGGGAAGAGTTTACAGGCACAATTAGTTTCAAAGTCAAACCTGTCTTTAAAATCCCGGTCAAGCCCCCAAATTTTTCCTGGTCTTTACTTAATTGATGATTCATGATGTTTTAATGCGATCAGTGTCCAAAGCAATCGTGGAGATAAGTGGTTGGGGAAGAAGGGTCTTTGGAGACGAGACGCCCAGGGTCCTGAGGTCAACCTGTTAAAGTTTCATTTCAGGAAATAAGACCGAAGTCAGCAGTCTCTCTTCAGCAGTGTCAGGCGACTATGGCAGCTTATCAAATTCCCACGCCTTCTGCTTTAAATTACAAATCACTCCCACTGCAGAACCCTTCTTTATTACTCCACAAAGTGCTTATGCTTCAGTACAAATAATGGTTTGATTACTTGTAAATTAATCTAATGAATCAAATTCCTGTTGACTTTGCACAGAGATCAAAATAAATCTAATCCATGTTTCGGAGCCATACCTTAAATGCTACTCTGCTCACATTTATAAATCGATCTCTTTTGGGTAGTATGCGATATTTAGCACCTAATGCATGCATTTTATACGTACATACGCATACTCAATTTCCTGACTGGGCTTTGACAAAGACAAGGACAAAACACACATTGCTATGCAGAACCTGACTCTCATACCCATGACATGGGACTCATTATTCAACATGCAAGCACTTTCTCCAGTATCTAATCTAGTGTCTGACACATATTCATGAGCAGTAACACGATTCTGTAAGCATTTACACTAGCATATGGTCATTTAAGTGTCATTACATGCTGGTTACATTACAAAAGTAAATGTAGCCAATGTGCACTCAGGTTTATCTTAATTTAAGTAGTGCACTGCTAACAATGTTTCTATGTGTTTATAAAGGGATGCTTAAATTAATACACCTGGACTTGCGTGTTATGGATATACAGTATGTACATCAACAGGCACCATGTGCCTCACGGAGGGAGGACTCTTTTATAATGCCTCTATATATGCGCACACACTCCTTCTTGCTCTCCTATTCTGTCTCTCCTCTCTAAAAAATGCCCTGGGAGATCCTATCAGGCCCACAATGGTGCGACAGCACTGAGGTGTGAAAAAGTAGCCAAAGCAGAACAATTGTGCTGCGATTAAGCCTCGGTTACAGTTCATTCCCGCCTCTCTGCCTCTATCTGGAAAATTCAATAGAGTAACCTTAAGAATTTAATTGATGCTGCCAACAGGATTACAAAGCCGGGGCTCGATGGAGGCCAGGGACAGCTGATTAGCAACAGGGTAATTGTTAATTGATTGATGTATCCCCTTACCTCTCTCCATGGGCCTTTTATAAAGTGTTTTGTTTGCAGCCGGGCAGCTCAGTACAGCTGGACAGCACATTACCATACATCTTCCTTTCCCTGCTTCTCCAGACTCTGAGAGAGCAGGGTAGGACAAAAGACAGCAGAGAGACAGGAGTGGAGGTCGGTCGTGAGGGCTGTCCAGTGCCCCATGACTCAACAAACAAAGGCAACTGACAATCCACTGCGACAGGGTTACTAGCACCTTCCCTCTCTTCTGTAGTCCTACTTCCGCGAGGCATTTCATTTAACAGGTGTTTTTGGGAATCTATTTTCTTTTGAATTTGCTGAAAATTTATAAGGATGCCAATCGCTCCTACATGTCTCACTTTGTCTCATTTGACCAATTTTTTCACTCTCATTGGCAAGTGTCCCATATCCTCATGCTTATTATTGGAATTTCTTTGTGTATTTTTTTACATTCACAGTAAACTGGCGTCTGAGAGGACAGACAATACAGCCCGTCTGATTCATGAAACAGAAATTGCTTTGAGATTGTTATGTTGTTCTGTGTGCTTTCTCATTTCAATGGGATGTAGCCAAGCTTAGGTTAGTTAAGTCTAGCTCAACATATCCCATCGGAGTCTAGTCTTGCCCTGTCAAGTCTAACCCTCCCCAACCGTTCAATATTTATTCCTGCGAGTTCTTCTAAACACCCTCAGTACCGTCCGTGCCTCGAGGGGATCAATGGATGCTTAATAATGAAGAATTTATTCTGGCTTCCTGCTGGAGTTATTGTATTCAGGCTTGATTAAAGGAGATGTCGCAAGAGAAGCAGTTTTCCAAATAAAAGGCTTGAAAACTTTATAACCTCGTTGGGAAAGATTTTTTTAGGCTTATGGTCCTTCCCTCTGGCAATGCAGCTAGTTTGTTAGCGCAGCTTTTTCCTTTTCAATGAAAGTTAAGTAAAGCTAGATAAAAAGACCTATAATCTGTTTTTATCTGTTAACTTTTTAAAAACCTGTTTATGGTAAAAACAAACATGTCAGGGTTGGACTAAAGATAGTCCTTCCGCAACGGCAAAGAGTGGCCTAATTTCACAGTTATATTAATAAAACGCAGCTTGTACTGTACGGTCATGGGGGACATGTTTTCAATGGTGCTCTAATTGAAACAGTGGCCGCAGACAGCTTGTTTCTGCGCTTGCTTGCAATGAACCATATCTGATTCGTCATTAAGTAATTATAAATGCTAATGCAAATAAAGCACCTTTCAAATGGAGCACCCCTTACGAGAAAATTAATCAGAGCCGACGACAGGGCCGCCGCTGAGGCTAGCAGCTTACGGAGCGTCACTCTAGTCCTTACATGCTGATATGAAAGAGGAGACAGATCTTAATGATCTCTGGAGGATTCCATCATACAAGGATTTAAAAAAAAATAAGGGTCTCTCTTTCTTGTTCTCCCTCTCTTTCTACCCGCCACCCACTCCACATTCCCGTTCTTTCGTTTTAACCCCCATACCCACCCCCACCCCCCTTCTCATGTGCACTTTGGGTTTTTATTGCATTAATAAGTAAGTGGATGAACCGCAGAGAAGTCTCTCTTCTAAAGAACAAGCAAAGGCATTTTGTAGCAATTACAGAACGATGAAGATTCAGATATTAGAAGCTGATGGCCCATTAAAGGGTAATTGACCACCCCCCAACCTTTCAACACTCTCTGCCTCTGCTTTAGAACAATTCATATTAAAATCTAAAGCTGAAACGTGAAAGAAAAAGGGGAATTGATTAGCAATTATGGCAATGTCATGACTAGAATAGCCAAATCTTTGTCTAAATGTTCTTGCTGCGTATCATTTTAGCCACTGCGTGACGTTACAGTATGCAATGACAAAACTCTCACACAAGAGAAATGACTAGTATTGGTAAGTTTGATAAAGTCGCATTTGATAGTTGTTGTTCTATTAATTTTAGGATTTAGGAAACTCCTTTACCTTAAACGTCAGTGGGCTAGTTAAAACGACATCAAAACCATTAGTCAACCCATCAGGAGATTTTATTTTATTTTTTAATCAAAGTAGATAAAATATATGTGACGTCATATGAAATGTGCAACATAGTGGGTGGCTTTACCAAAAAAAAAAATTGACTGCAGTATCCAGTTGAAATGACAACCATTATAAAACACCAACAACTTTTATTCCACAAATTATGATTACAGGGGCAGATTTATAGAAAAATACCTATATACATCTGATTACTTGCACAATAGTATGTTATGACATGAAACATTTTTATCCTTGGTTTGTGCAGTTTTTGTAAACTAATATATTTTTACATTTGCATCTTCATATGTATGGTATGAGTAAACACAAGTCAAGATAAAAGAGTAAAGACTTGTGTAGCTAGCTATGAAATGGTTGTTTCAGCAAATGCATATTTATCTCACATTTGCTTTTGTTAAAGGGGTACTTCAGCGCTGGGAAGATGAATCTGTATTTAAACTGGGTCATCAATGTAGTAGAAATGTGAAATCATTTTTGAATTTGGGGCCTTCTAGACTGAGAAAAGACAGAAAATGTATTTTTGTCTCATGGGGATGAAAGACTACAATTCCCAGAATGCTTTGCTGCCCTGTGAGGCCATTCCCAAAGCCACCAACTTGATTACTGTGACTGAGTTGGAGAAGACACTACAATAAAAAACTGAACGTGTCTGTTCAATATAATGAGTGAGTCACCGCGCGAGTGTCACAGCACTGAGCACTAACTGCAGGAATCAGATAAATGCGCTGATGATCTCTCGTGATGAGAGCTGAGGTAATCGCGACTACACTCACGGCATACATTCACAACGTGAGTTCAGTCTGCCGCATTTCATTTCATGCCTTTGCAAGCTTAACTTTCATAGAAATTAATTTGAGAAGTTAAAAGACTTACATTGCTCACTCCGTTTAAATGAGTGCCTGTAGCTGCGAGGTGAGCTGTGAGAGTGATCTCCCATCCCCCATGCGCGGGTTCAAAACATGCGGAAATGGCTCCCTCTGCTGGCTGTAGTCTTTAGCCTTTGGCCAAACATTCCTCCTATGATGCAAATATCGTCAATTTGCGTCATAGAAGGAATTTTCACAGAAATAAAAGGCATTAATCTCTTGTCTCAGGGGAATATGAGGGGGGAAAACACATTTATTTGAATATATTCTCCAGGGTTACTACTGATACAAAGCCATATGCTAATCACTGAAGTAACCCTTTAACACTATTGATTTTAGGGTAGGATTAAGTGTAGGTGGTTTGTTGTTTTGCGTGTAAGTTTTCATTAGTTAACCCTTTAGGCACCAGAGGTTTTCTGCCTAAAATGTTTGATTTTGATATCTTAGTTTCAAAAGGATTTATCTTAAAAGTGATAAAAGAAAAAGACTTTCTGTAAATTAGAGAAATGTTAACATTAGTTAAAGGGGTCAGGTTAAAATTCCTCGAAGTTTACCTCCTCGAAAATAACTCTGTTCACAGTGACCGTTTCCATGCATGCCTCTTTAAATGATATTGAGCTACTGCACACTCCATGTAGACACAAGACATGTGAAGTGAAGTGTACAACTGGCTCAGGGCAGAAATATGCTAATATGGGACAGTCCGTCAGTGGTTGTGGGCGGAGCATGAAAATTAAAATGGCTTGATTATTGAGAGTGTTATGGCTTTTTGGGGATTAAAAAAGGAGTGAATGGATTTTTATCATAGTTGTGTCCACTGATGCATATGCAAAAAACACATAAAAGTGAATTTTGCATCCGATGACACCTTTAACTACTTTAGTCAACGTGAACTTAGAATGGACAATACTTCTACAGCATTTATTATTATTATTAAGTAAGCCATTACTAATACATTAAAATCAAATGTTGTATTTGTTAACATTAGTTAATGCACTGTGAACTAACATTAGCAAACAATGAACTATTGTAATTTTATTTTTAACATGAACCAAGATGAATAAATACTGTGACAAATGTATTGCTCATTGTTAGTTCATGTTATTTTACCAAATGCGGACATTTCATTTCCACACTGATGAGATATGTGCAACATAAAACATTCACTCAAAAAAAAAAGAACTTATGATGCTGTTCACTTTTAACTGGTTTAACTGGTTCAAATGTAATTGATTCATGTTAAACTGACTTAAAACCGTTACTCTTTGACATTAACTTAGTGTTTTTATTTTGAAATAACATGTTTCAATCAAGCAACCCAATCAAACAGGACTTTCACTTCCCATGCTTTGCAAATGGGCTGAATTTGGAGAGTAAATGTTTAAATAAAGTGCTATTTATGCATTTCTAACGAGATGAGAAAATGGAGAGACTTTTTAAAGTTTAATGTTTTGTTATGTGGGTATTTAAAAGTTTATGTTATGTTAGTGGTTTTGGACGTTACAATTGTGGTGAAGTGTAGAGCATGTGCTTGGGTTGAGGATCTGCTGATAACAATTAAAGTAGTTTTAATGATTAAAAAAAAAAAAAAAAATATATATATATATATATATATATATATATATATATATATATATATATATATATATATATATATATATATACTTTGGGCATGCCATGGATGTAACAAAACCATCTAGCCAATCTTGTAATGTAAAAGGTTTTGTAAATGTTGTAAAAAAATAGCATTTCACTAGATAAAAATAATCAATTAAACTGGATTGCCTGTTTATATATATATATATATATATATATATATATATATATATATATATATATATATATATATATATATATATATATATATATATATATATATATATATATATATATATATTCTTTTCAGAGTAATAAAACTTAATAGTTTTGGACAAAAATTACGTTTACCAAAATAAACAATGTCAATTAAATTCAACATAACCCAATTACGTGGAACCTGTTGACAAAAAGTAAATCCAACGTGTAATTTTTTTAGTGTTCCCAGAGTCATGTTTATTTCATTTGGATAAAACTGAACGTCTCGGTTACGTATGTAACTCTCGTTCCCTGAGGACAGTCACTGACGAATGGGGGTTTCGCCTAGAAGCCAATCATCTTCGAGATCTTAGAAAACGCCCAATGGCAGTGCCAATGCCATGGGCACGCGAGATTTGCATGCGTTACTCCGCCTACCCATATGGGTATATAAGGAAGTAGCTGGCATGATCGCATCATGTTTACCTGCTGAGGAGCCAAGACTGAACTCTCTGCCATTCCAGCGGTACAGCGGATGTGGCAGCGGTACGTTACGTCTCCGTTCCCTCCTCAGGGAACGAGGGTTACATATGTAACCGAGACGTTCCCTTTCGTTCAGTCACTTCAACATAACGTCAGTGACTGACGAATGGGGGTCCCAATGTAATAACACCACTTGGCTGTCTTCCAGTGCCCTGCGCAAGTGTGAGTGCCCTAAAGCAAGCTAGGATGGTCAAAGGCCTCCACTTAACGCAGGAATACCAAGGTACACTGGTCGGCATATTTCAGGTGGAGATATGCGCCATAATGCCTACTTAAGAGGGAGGACTTATGAATACACATATGACCCGCTAAGGCCTGCATACGGAAGATCACTGGGGTACCAGCCGCAGGTGGATTTTTAACCCCAGGAGGTGGCAGGCTTGCCAAGGGAAGACACCTGCTCAGGGAGGCTTACGGTGGAAATACACATGTGGGGGTCACCGGAGGGGGACCATGCACATGGGGCACCTGGCCGGACGCGAGTGTCTGGGCTGAGTAGGGCAGACTTACTGGCGTCGGCGTCGTCAGTGCTGGAGGAGCTCAGGGGTTTCGGAGAAGCTCACCTGAGAAGAATATCGCACGTATCCAGTCCGTGGAGTGGAATGGTGAGGAAGCGAAGACACCTGAGCCAATCCATCACCGGCCACTTGTAGAGGCGAGTACATAGTCGGATACAGGCTCCACTCTGAGATTGTAAAATCTGGCGAATATGTTCGGTGTCGCCCAGCCTGCAGCTCTGCAGATGTCTGTTAGCGGAGCGCCATGCGCTAAAGCCCAAGAGGAGGCCACACTCCGAGTGGAGTGTGCCCTGACACCAAGGGGGCATGGACGCCCCTGCTGCTGGAATGCCAAAACAATGGTGTCTACTATCCAGTGGGACAACCTTTACTTTGAGAGAGCCGTCCCTTTCAGCTTCCCACCATAACAGACAAGAGCTGTTCTGAGGTCCTGAAACACTGCGTCCACATACTGGACAGAGCAGTGCCAAAGCTGGGTCTGCCTCCTCCAAGGGCAGCACTTGCAGGTTCACCATCTGGTCTCTGAACGGAGCGGTGGGAACCTTGGGCACATATCCAGGCCGGGGTCTCAGGATCATGTGAGAGTCACCCGGCCCGAATTTCAGGCACGCTTTGTCAACCGAAAATGCCTGCAGGTCCCCTACCCTCTAGATGGTAGCCAGTGTGGTCAGGAGCACTGTCTTATAGAAAAGAACTTAACATCTACTGACCGCAACGGCTCAAATGGGGCCCTCTGCAGTGCACTTAAAACTACTGAGAGGTCCCAAGAGGGTACGAAAGGAGCACGAGGAGGATGTAGTCTCCTCGCACCCCTCAGGAACCTGATGACCAGGTCGTGCTTACTTATCGGTTTACCATCCAAGATGTCATTGTAGGCGGCAATAGAGGCCACATTAACCCTCAGGGTGGAAGGAGACAGCCTTTGATCCAACCCTTCTTGGAGAAATGAGAGCACAGACCCGATCTGGCATTTCCTGGGGTCTTCTTGGCGAGAAAAACACCAGCTGACGAAGAGGTTCCACTTAGATGCATAGGCCTGTCTCGTGGACTCGGCCATAGCGGAAGTGATGGTAGCCACCACTGGAGGTGGTAGGGTACTCAAACCTGCCACGTCCCATCCAGGAGCCACACGTGGAGGTTCCAAGAACCGGACGCGGGGGCCACAGGGTGCCCCGTTTCTGAGAGAGGAGATCCTGTCTCAGAGGAATCGGCCAGGGAGGGGCTGTCGCAAGGAGTACTAGTTCTGGAACCAGGTCCGGCCGTGCCAATATGGGGCGACCAACATGACCTGCTCCTTGTCCTCCCTGACCTTGCACAGAACTAGTGCAAGAAGGCTCACTGGGGAAAACACATACTTGCGTAGGCCCTGCGGCCAGCTGTGCACTAGTGCATCCATGCCGAGCTTGCCCTCAGTCAGGGAATAGTAGAGGCTGCAATGGGACGAGTCGTGGGAGGCAAACAGATCTACCAGGGAAGGACTCGCGGACTCGCCGGGGCAGTAAGTGTTTGATGGCCTCAGTCTGCCTCTGGGGATGGCCAAGAACTGTTGGCCGCAGTCCTCGACCGTGCCGCCGATAAGGCCAGCCTGGGATATGGGCGAGCTGAGGAGGCGGGCTCACTCAGCCTTCCCACATCGAACCAAGTAAGACCAATTGTCTTTCCCGGACCACAGCTGTGGACATCTCCTGACCCAGGGGGCGTGTGGTCACCTACGCCGGAGGGGCGGGATTGGTGGCGGCATGCAGCTCGTAAGCCCTGGATCAACTCTGTCCTCGTGCATACGCATCGGGGCGGCAGCTTACCCCGTAGCACTGCTGGACTACGCCACCGAAGTAGACAAGCCAACAGGTTTGGGAGGGCGCTTAGGATAGCCTCACCTCACCGCGTCAGGTCAAAGCACTCAGTGGACACCGTAGTGCGCAACAGAGCATCTGACTGCCAGGGAAGACTGCCGTTAGGCCGCGACCCCTCGAGGGCAGAGAAGGCGGAGGAGGCCACCGAATGGTCGCGGGAAGACACAGGGATCTCCCGGACCGCGTGCACTCCTCATGCATCTCGGGAGCGAAATGGCATTGGGGGCGGGGCCACCTCCAAAAACCAATCACCCAACCGCGAGCACTCGTGACAGGGCGGAGTTCCACACCAGCCCGAGGCTCGTGGCTGCCCGAGATAACATGGCTGTCAACTCTAGGTCAGATTCTACAGTACTACCACACCCGGAGGCGAAGCATAGCCGAATCGTCATCCCCAAAGGACTCTAGCCCACCTTGAGATGCGGCAATCGACCTCTCGCTGCTATCTGGAGTGTGAACGAAATTAATCATCAGACATCAGACGGTCCCGCCGCTTCAGTCCAACACTCGCTGGGAGCGATGTGCGAGAGGGCGGGAGTGGCCCGAAGAATGATCGTCTGGGTTCTTAATACCACAGTGCCACGCTCAGGTCACCCTGCCCACCAGCCAAAGTACCACCTCTCTCGGAGATGGTAGATCGGGGTGTGGCAGAGGGGACTCTCTCTCTTTACAGAAATCATTGAGTCTCGACCACAGCATCGCGATGGTCATGTTCTCACAGAGGGAACACAGCACATCCACAAACACTGTCCGAACGTGCTTCCCAAACACGTCGAGCAGTGAATGCGTCCCAAAGACAGCAACAGATATCGACCGCACCCGGAAGTGCGCGGACAAACCGTCTTGAAAAAGACGTGCCACGCGCAAGCTCTTTTTGTTAGAGGAAGCTCCGCAGCGTGCCGAAGCGCCCAGGGAAAACATAATGAGATCATGCCAGCTACTTCCTTATATACCCATGTGGGTAGGCAGAGTTACGCATGCAAATCTCGCATGCCCATGGCATTGGCACTGCTATTGGGCGTTTTCTAAGATCTCGAAGATGATTGGCTTCTAGGCGAAACCCCCATTCGTCAGTCACTGACGTTACATCGGAGTGACTGAACGAAAGGGAACATATTTTACTGGTCATTTCACTTTGAAAGTGTCACAAAGCACCCACAGGCAAATCATTTTCCAATGCGCTTGGGTTGGAAATGTTAGTAAAATTTCAAATTAAGCAAAAATACAAATTGTTTTATGTCTGAAGTTTTATGTCTAGTATGATATGCCAGAGCTGAAGAATCTAGATACACTCAAAATAAATTACCATGTATTTAAAGTGCAGTATTGCTAATCAATATCTGTTTGTAGTAGTGTGTGAATATGTTTGTACCTGTATATGTTGAATGTGAGGTGTACACGTGTAATTAAGGTGACAGAAACAAACATGTACACACAAATGTGTGTGTGTGTGTGTGTGTGTGTGTGTGTGTGTGTGTGTGTGTGTGTGTGTGTGTGTGTGTGTGTGTGTGTGTGTGTGTGTGTGTGTGTGTGTGTGTGTGTGTGTGTGTGTGTGTGTGTGTGTGTGTGTGTGTGCACCAAGGCTGCATCGATCACACTGCATAATGACTCTTCTTATCAACCCTAGGGCTATAAGCCATCTCTCTCTCTCTCTCTCTCTCTCTCTCTCTCTCTCTCTCTCTCTCTCTCTCTCTCTCTCTCTCTCTCTCTCTCTCTCTCTCTCTCTCTCTCTCTCTCTCTCTCTCTCTCTCTCTCTCTCTCTCTCTCTCTCTCTCTCTCTCTCCTTATTCCAAAATGGTTGTGCACAATCCAAAAGAGGCACTGAATACTGTTCTTCTCCTGATCTGAGAGTTACAGTAAATAAAAATTAAACATCTTTACCTTCAGCATATTAAACCTGCCGTCTGCTGGAGATCAGAATCTCTGTCTAGACTGAAGAGTAAAGTAGGGCAAAGGCATTTTACCAGGAGCAGGACTCTTGACACACACTCATTTGTTGTTGTATCTTTGTGGGGGCTTTCCATTGACATTATAATTTTTATACTGAGATAATAATATCTGCCATATTCTTAACCTAACCCTATCAATAAAATTAACCCTCACTTTAACCTTTTCGCATTTTAATTAAAGGCTAAATATGTAAGATTTTTGTAATGAAATATCCAGAAACCACTTGCACAGTGGATGTATTTCATGCAGTTGTGTACTTACAGTATCCTAAAATTCATTGGCAAATACAGAAAATCAAAAAACATAAACGTAGATCAACTGAGACAAGCAGGCTTTGGGACAAACAGAGTGTGGCAAAGAGTGCGGGCCAATGATAATGACCAAGTGCTTGTGTGGCGTGAGCGTCTCGGCTGCGTGGCGTGTCCGTTTTTATTTCGCCTTCCACGTTAACACGTTTGAGCTTGCACACTGCTTGCATGACAAACGTGTGCATGCTATAAATAGAAGTAAGCGTGTTGGAAGCATTTCCCGGCAAAATAGAATAGTTCAAGATGTTTGTCATTTTGACTCGAATGCATATTAATAAATTACATTTTGATGTTTTAAAGTCTCTAGGGTTACATAAATGCATATAAGCCTAATTGTAATTAAAAAAACAGCATAATTATCTATTTTGAAATATTGCACCTGTTACATAACAAAATGTTTTGTAGCATAATTTGGCTTCAGTGTCTTCGCTGTATCAGTAGGCTATATATTTATGTTTAACTTGAAGTATCCCGGACCCTCTTTATATCAGGTGGGCTTAACTACTATGTACTAACATTGTAAATAATCATTTGATACAATGCACTTATTGTGTACATACATGTTTTTACATTGTACTTACATTTTAAAAATACCTGCATGTAATTACTTCTGTAATTAATTTCTGTTGTACCCTACCCTTAAACTAACCCATACCACCACACCTGTCCCTAACTCTTTTTATTCTGGTATGCAGAGACACCACTCAGCAGAAACGCACTTGCACATATGTTCGGTTTGGCTAATTGTCTGCCACAAGTTGATCTTGTAATAAAGGTCTCATCGAAGAAAAATATGCTGTATTTTTGTAGCATTTTTGAATGATAAAAGTTAAATAACTAATTTTATTATTAAAAATATTAATGATTAATCGATAGTTGATCATTAATTCTCCTGACGTTTGACTAAGAAAATGTAATCGAATGCCCATCCCTAGTTTTGATACACATAAATATGGGTATATTTAAGTAAAAAGTTCATAGGAAGAGCGACAACACTGAAGGACAAGAGAGAACCTGGGGTGTGTTTCCAGAACAACTTTGTAACTCATTGCTGAACTATGTTGCATCGTTGAAGAAATCAACTAGCTAGTCACGACTGTTTCCCGAAACCATACTGTCGTAAATCTGTTGTTCAAACACTTTGGTTAATGATGTCACGCAGGTGGTGGTGTAATAACTGCGTTTAGTTTGAGATCGAATTCATGCTAGATTTTTTTTTTTTTTTTTTTTTTTTTCATTCTTATCTTTCTCAATTATTTAGTTTTATTTCCAGATTCAATCACAGGCTCGTTCTTACTAGAGCACGAACGCGCATGCGCACTCTTCAAAAACAGTGCTTTAAATCTCTTGACAAACTAAAAGGCGTAAATGGCATTTTGTATGCTTGCTTATTTTGCTCAAGATAAAGATTTATTAAGTCCACATGTCATGCAAACGCGAAACTCTGTTTCTAACCACAGATTGAGAGCTGACGTTGCAACCACACAAGTTTGCAATGCTGTTTACTAATGTTCGTTGGAACGATGGGTTCGGGAAACACCGACTGTGTTAACTTTCATTAATAACGACGGTACCTGCGACCATAGTTGGCTAACGATGCATTTGGGAAACACACCCCAGGCCTGGACTTTACATTATATATCTTTTATTTTCAGTAAAATTAAAGTGTTCTTTTCCTGATTATTTAACCTTGTTACACAGAGAGTAAGAATAATAATCTAAGTAAAATCTAAGTGCAATCTAAGTAAAGGGAAATAGTAAAGTGACTGCAGGTTTCCTTATGTGTACATGTTTTAAAGGTTCACAGTATAGCAGTGATTCACTTCTAATACTATTTAGCAACAGAAAGTTCATAGTCCATTCCGACTGAATGACTTTGTTTTATTAATACTGTAACGCTGTTTTCTTTAATGCAGTCTATTGCATAAAGTGCCATTTCAAGTAGGCTACTGAACTGCAGAGCTGTTGCATCCATATCCACATCGCTATGATCAGATGCTTTCGTTTTGCTGTCACCGCTGTCAGTTTTGGTGTGTGTTTATTTTGTTACTAAGAGGAAAATGTGCTATATTTTATCGAAAAGCTTCTCAGCAGGGCGGAATCCGCGGATGACATCGGGATGTTAAGCGAGCTCTCAGATTCAATGTGTTTCCGGAGTAGGCTACTGGATTTTGAACAAAATGACTCTTGTCGATTTCCTTAGTGTCTTCTTCTTCTTCGTAGCTGAAGCCAAAATGAGTCCACACTTCAGCTCTGTAAACTGCAGGAGCAGAATAATTCTATCGTATTGTGAGGTTTGCTAATGCTAATGCACACACACATTCACCTTGCACTTCTCCGTCTCTGCGTCAGTCACGTTCCGAGATAACACTGCCATCTAGCGGTTGGGTTGTATTCAGTCTGTGGTTTAATTTGAACACAAAGCCACGAATCTTGGATTTAAATAAATAAATATATAAATATCGATACAGTGTTTTTGAGAATCGTTACAGTATCGGCAAACATAATATCGCGATACTCACATGTATCGATATTTTCTTACACCCCTATTACAGTGACATAAAATAGTGCGATCTAACATGCAGTTAGTGCACAATTATTTGACAATTATTTTTCCAGTAATTTTCAAAACTCCATAATAAAGTGTAAACATTCTGTACCCGAATGCATTTAATGTGACTTTTATGTTTCATCTTCCAAACCCGTATTTAACATCTAAAACATGAAGTACCAGAATAAAAATATAGCTGCAAGCAGCCATATCGGGGCCAAGCGCAAAGAAGAAGACAAGACATGCCAGCATGGCTGGAAGTCTCAAGCATTCCAGCAGAATAATAATAATAGGAACACTAACGATTTCAATAGGTGCCTCCGCACCTTCGGTGCTTGGCCCCTAATAATAGGAACACTAACGATTTCAATAGGTGCCTCCGCACCTTCGGTGCTTGGCCCCTAATAACAGGAACACTAACGATTTCAATAGGTGCCTCCGCACCTTCGGTGCTTGGCCCCTAATAATAGGAACACTAACGATTTCAATAGGTGCCTCCGCACCTTCGGTGCTTGGCCCCTAAATATAGCTGCAAGCAGCCATTATCGGGGCCAAGCGCAAAGAAGAAGACAAGACATGCCAGCATGGCTGGAAGTCTCAAGCCAACTGCAACAATGAGCCATTAAGGACCTATTAAGTTGATTTTAGGCAAAATAGCAGTCAAATTTTAAATACAGTCAATAATAATGGTTTAATGGTTTATCACTTTCGACCAATAGGTGTCACTGTTACGAAACTGATGTGGTTTAGTCAGATTGAGATGACAATGACACATGCAAAGTTTGGTGTCAATATGTCAAAGCATTGCAGAGATACAGCCTCAAGAGTCATTTTTGCATCATGGTTTAACTCTGTTGCAGTGGTATATGAAAACTGTTTTGTCTATCAATCCGAAATCCATAAGTATTTGTCAGCATGGTCTGAAGACGATACGGATCAATTTTGGTGAAAATCGGACAAACGGTCTAGGATGAGTTTGAAAAAGTAGATTTTTAACAAATAACAAGATGGAGCACAGATATGTTTGCAAAATATGGCAAAATTGGTATCTATCTTCTCGGCATGAGCCAATGAATGTATTATGACCAGTCTCATTACAATAGGCTAATTTAATCAAAAGTTATTAGCATTTTTGTACATTTTATTACAACTTTTGACCACAAGGTGGCGCTGCCCCGAAACTTTTTGAATATCTTCGGGACATAGAGCGGAAGACACATACCGAGTTTTGTAACGATACACTAGTGCATTCTTAAATTATAGCATTAGCATTTTAAACCGTAATACTGCATTGAAGTCAATGGGAATTTCATGTTTTGTTTTATTATAGCGCCACCAAGAGGCACAATCCCACCAATTTTTTTATGTGTCCTCGTAGTGAGCCCATACATATGTGTGTCAAGTTTGGTGAAAATATTTCATTTTGTTTTGGAGTTATAGACATTTATATGAAAAAACACGTAAAAAATGACTGACACCTGACTTTGATTGGATTTTACTACCCCTTACTATCAATATTTTGAGATTTGGGCATTAGCGTATAGCTATCGACCTATGTTTTCGAACTTCTGAGGCTGGTTTCGTCTCGATCGGACTAGCGGTTTCGAAGATATCAGCAAATGTTTTTTAAGCACTAAATTACAACTCTGCGCAAACCATATGCCGAAACCTGGCAAGTCTGGTATCGTTGGAGTCGGCAAGGATTCAGGAGACCAAAAAACACACTCCCATCAAAATATGTCAACCACACCCAAAGTTATAAGCGTTTGAAAAAAAAAATTCTCCACTAGGTGGCGCTGTTTCGAAACTTCTCAGGCTACTTCAGGGCATCGTGGTGATGACCCATACCAAGTTTCATAACAATCTGTTCATGCGTTCATAAAATACAGCATTTTTGCACATAATTCAAAATGGCCGACATCCAAAATGGCCGACATGGTAAAATTGGATATCAGTCGACTCGGCATGACGCCCTGAATCTAATGAGACCAATTTTATGATTTTTGGATAAACGGTTCAGAAGTTATAAGCCAAAATAGGCATTTTTCGTATCTCCGGACAGGTAGGTGGCGCTGCGCCGAAACGCTGCATGTTGCTTCAAGTCATGCTTGTGATGACATGTACCAAGGTTGGTTTGAATACGATAAAGCGTTGCGGAGATATAGCCTTTAGTGTGTTTTTGCAACCTCCACGTAAAATTTGTTTGTGCGTTTATTGAAAACGATTGGACGAATCAACTTGAATTCCATAACTTTTTGTCAACATGCTCTGAAGATGATCTGTTTCAATTTTCGTGAGAATCGGAGCAACGGCCTAGGAGGAGTTCGAAAAAGTAGGTTTTTCAGAAAATTCAAAATGGCGGGAAAATTTGCATACCGGAAAATGACATCATAGAGTGAAATCGAATCGGCTTGAGCCAAGGAATCCGATGAAAAAAGAATTTTGTTTCTAGCCCTTAGGGGTCAAAAGTTATAAGCATAAATATGAGTGAAACTTTGGACAGGTGGTGGCGCTAGAGGGATTGAGTTAGAGGCACCAAATTTGCTATAGTGACAGCTCAGACTGGCCTCTATGAGTGTGCCAAATTTCACAACTTTTTACCATACGGTTCTATGGGCTGCCAGAGACTCCTATGGCGGAAGAAGAAGAAGCAGAATAATAAATATAGCTGCAAGCAGCCATTATCGGGGCCAAGCGCAAAGAAGAAGACAAGACATGCCAGCATGGCTGGAAGTCTCAAGCCAACTGCAACAATGAGCCATTAAGGACCTATTAAGTTGATTTTAGGCAAAATAGCAGTCAAATTTTAAATACAGTCAATAATAATGGTTTAATGGTTTATCACTTTCGACCAATAGGTGTCACTGTTACGAAACTGATGTGGTTTAGTCAGATTGAGATGACAATGACACATGCAAAGTTTGGTGTCAATATGTCAAAGCATTGCAGAGATACAGCCTCAAGAGTAATTTTTGCATCATGGCTCAACTCTGTTGCAGTGGTATATGAAAACTGTTTTGTCTATCAATCCGAAATCCATAAGTATTTGTCAGCATGGTCTGAAGACGATACGGATCAATTTTGGTGAAAATCGGACAAACGGTCTAGGATGAGTTTGAAAAAGTAGATTTTTAACAAATAACAAGATGGAGCACAGATATGTTTGCAAAATATGGCAAAATTGGTATCTATCTTCTCGGCATGAGCCAATGAATGTATTATGACCAGTCTCATTACAATAGGCTAATTTAATCAAAAGTTATTAGCATTTTTGTACATTTTATTACAACTTTTGACCACAAGGTGGCGCTGCCCCGAAACTTTTTGAATATCTTCGGGACATAGAGCGGAAGACACATACCGAGTTTTGTAACGATACACTAGTGCATTCTTAAATTATAGCATTAGCATTTTAAACCGTAATACTGCATTGAAGTCAATGGGAATTTCATGTTTTGTTTTATTATAGCGCCACCAAGAGGCACAATCCCACCAATTTTTTTATGTGTCCTCGTAGTGAGCCCATACATATGTGTGTCAAGTTTGGTGAAAATATTTCATTTTGTTTTGGAGTTATAGACATTTATATGAAAAAACACGTAAAAAATGACTGACACCTGACTTTGATTGGATTTTACTACCCCTTACTATCAATATTTTGAGATTTGGGCATTAGCGTATAGCTATCGACCTATGTTTCCGAACTTCTGAGGCTGGTTTCGTCTCGATCGGACTAGCGGTTTCGAAGATATCAGCAAATGTTTTTTAAGCACTAAATTACAACTCTGCGCAAACCATATGCCGAAACCTGGCAAGTCTGGTATCGTTGGAGTCGGCAAGGATTCAGGAGACCAAAAAACACACTCCCATCAAAATATGTCAACCACACCCAAAGTTATAAGCGTTTGAAAAAAAAAATTCTCCACTAGGTGGCGCTGTTTCGAAACTTCTCAGGCTACTTCAGGGCATCGTGGTGATGACCCATACCAAGTTTCATAACAATCTGTTCATGCGTTCATAAAATACAGCATTTTTGCACATAATTCAAAATGGCCGACATCCAAAATGGCCGACATGGTAAAATTGGATATCAGTCGACTCGGCATGACGCCCTGAATCTAATGAGACCAATTTTATGATTTTTGGATAAACGGTTCAGAAGTTATAAGCCAAAATAGGCATTTTTCGTATCTCCGGACAGGTAGGTGGCGCTGCGCCGAAACGCTGCATGTTGCTTCAAGTCATGCTTGTGATGACATGTACCAAGGTTGGTTTGAATACGATAAAGCGTTGCGGAGATATAGCCTTTAGTGTGTTTTTGCAACCTCCACGTAAAATTTGTTTGTGCGTTTATTGAAAACGATTGGACGAATCAACTTGAATTCCATAACTTTTTGTCAACATGCTCTGAAGATGATCTGTTTCAATTTTCGTGAAAATCGGAGCAACGGCCTAGGAGGAGTTCGAAAAAGTAGGTTTTTCAGAAAATTCAAAATGGCGGGAAAATTTGCATACCGGAAAATGACATCATAGGGTGAAATCGAATCGGCTTGAGCCAAGGAATCCGATGAAAAAAGAATTTTGTTTCTAGCCCTTAGGGGTCAAAAGTTATAAGCATAAATATGAGTGAAACTTTGGACAGGTGGTGGCGCTAGAGGGATTGAGTTAGAGGCACCAAATTTGCTATAGTGACAGCTCAGACTGGCCTCTATGAGTGTGCCAAATTTCACAACTTTTTACCATACGGTTCTATGGGCTGCCAGAGACTCCTATGGCGGAAAAAGAAGAAGAAGAAGAAGAAGAAGCAGAATAATAATAATAGGAACACTAACAATTTCAATAGGTGCCTCCGCACCTTCGGTGCTTGGCCCCTAAATATAGCTGCAAGCAGCCATTATCGGGGCCAAGCGCAAAGAAGAAGACAAGACATGCCAGCATGGCTGGAAGTCTCAAGCCAACTGCAACAATGAGCCATTAAGGACCTATTAAGTTGATTTTAGGCAAAATAGCAGTCAAATTTTAAATACAGTCAATAATAATGGTTTAATGGTTTATCACTTTCGACCAATAGGTGTCACTGTTACGAAACTGATGTGGTTTAGTCAGATTGAGATGACAATGACACATGCAAAGTTTGGTGTCAATATGTCAAAGCATTGCAGAGATACAGCCTCAAGAGTAATTTTTGCATCATGGCCCAACTCTGTTGCAGTGGTATATGAAAACTGTTTTGTCTATCAATCCGAAATCCATAACTATTTGTCAGCATGGTCTGAAGACGATACGGATCAATTTTGGTGAAAATCGGACAAACGGTCTAGGATGAGTTTGAAAAAGTAGATTTTTAACAAATAACAAGATGGAGCACAGATATGTTTGCAAAATATGGCAAAATTGGTATCTATCTTCTCGGCATGAGCCAATGAATGTATTATGACCAGTCTCATTACAATAGGCTAATTTAATCAAAAGTTATTAGCATTTTTGTACATTTTATTACAACTTTTGACCACAAGGTGGCGCTGCCCCGAAACTTTTTGAATATCTTCGGGACATAGAGCGGAAGACACATACCGAGTTTTGTAATGATACACTAGTGCATTCTTAAATTATAGCATTAGCATTTTAAACCGTAATACTGCATTGAAGTCAATGGGAATTTCATGTTTTGTTTTATTATAGCGCCACCAAGAGGCACAATCCCACCAATTTTTTTATGTGTCCTCGTAGTGAGCCCATACATATGTGTGTCAAGTTTGGTGAAAATATTTCATTTTGTTTTGGAGTTATAGACATTTATATGAAAAAACACGTAAAAAATGACTGACACCTGACTTTGATTGGATTTTACTACCCCTTACTATCAATATTTTGAGATTTGGGCATTAGCATATAGCTATCGACCTATGTTTCCGAACTTCTGAGGCTGGTTTCGTCTCGATCGGACTAGCGGTTTCGAAGATATCAGCAAATGTTTTTTAAGCACTAAATTACAACTCTGCGCAAACCATATGCCGAAACCTGGCAAGTCTGGTATCGTTGGAGTCGGCAAGGATTCAGGAGACCAAAAAACACACTCCCATCAAAATATGTCAACCACACCCAAAGTTATAAGCGTTTGAAAAAAAAAATTCTCCACTAGGTGGCGCTGTTTCGAAACTTCTCAGGCTACTTCAGGGCATCGTGGTGATGACCCATACCAAGTTTCATAACAATCTGTTCATGCGTTCATAAAATACAGCATTTTTGCACATAATTCAAAATGGCCGACATCCAAAATGGCCGACATGGTAAAATTGGATATCAGTCGACTCGGCATGACGCCCTGAATCTAATGAGACCAATTTTATGATTTTTGGATAAACGGTTCAGAAGTTATAAGCCAAAATAGGCATTTTTCATATCTCCGGACAGGTAGGTGGCGCTGCGCCGAAACGCTGCATGTTGCTTCAAGTCATGCTTGTGATGACATGTACCAAGTTTGGTTTGAATACGATAAAGCGTTGCGGAGATATAGCCTTTAGTGTGTTTTTGCAACCTCCACGTAAAATTTGTTTGTGCGTTTATTGAAAACGATTGGACGAATCAACTTGAATTCCATAACTTTTTGTCAACATGCTCTGAAGATGATCTGTTTCAATTTTCGTGAAAATCGGAGCAACGGCCTAGGAGGAGTTCGAAAAAGTAGGTTTTTCAGAAAATTCAAAATGGCGGGAAAATTTGCATACCGGAAAATGACATCATAGGGTGAAATCGAATCGGCTTGAGCCAAGGAATCCGATGAAAAAAGAATTTTGTTTCTAGCCCTTAGGGGTCAAAAGTTATAAGCATAAATATGAGTGAAACTTTGGACAGGTGGTGGCGCTAGAGGGATTGAGTTAGAGGCACCAAATTTGCTATAGTGACAGCTCAGACTGGCCTCTATGAGTGTGCCAAATTTCACAACTTTTTACCATACGGTTCTATGGGCTGCCAGAGACTCCTATGGCGGAAGAAAAAGAAAAAGAAGAAGAAGAAGAAGCAGAAATATAGCTGCAAGCAGCAATTATCGGGGCCAAGCGCAAATAAGAAGACAAGACATGCCAGCATGGCTGGAAGTGTCAAACCAACTGCAACAATGAGCCATTAAAGACCTATTAGGTCGATTTTTGGCAAAATAGCAGTACAATTTTAAATACAGTCATCAAGCGCAAAGAAGAAGACAAGACATGCCAGCATGGCTGGAAGTCTCAAGCCAACTGCAACAATGAGCCATTAAGGACCTATTAAGTTGATTTTAGGCAAAATAGCAGTCAAATTTTAAATACAGTCAATAATAATGGTTTAATGGTTTATCACTTTCGACCAATAGGTGTCACTGTTACGAAACTGATGTGGTTTAGTCAGATTGAGATGACAATGACACATGCAAAGTTTGGTGTCAATATGTCAAAGCATTGCAGAGATACAGCCTCAAGAGTAATTTTTGCATCATGGCTCAACTCTGTTGCAGTGGTATATGAAAACTTTTTTGTCTATCAACACGAAATCCATAACTATTTGTCGGCATGGTCTGAAGACGATACGGTTCAATTTTGGTGAAAATCGGACAAACGGTCTAGGATGAGTTTGAAAAAGTAGGTTTTTAACAAATAACAAGATGGAGGACAGATATGTTTGCAAAATATGGCAAAATTGGTATCCATGTTCTCGGCATGAGCCAATGAATGTATTATGACCAGTTTCATTACAATAGGCTAATTTAATAAAAAGTTATTCGCATTTCTGTACATTTTATTACAACTTTTGACCACAAGGTGGCGCTGCCCCAAAACATTTTGAGTACCTTCGGGACATAGAGCGGAAGACACATACCGAGTTTTGTAACGATACGCTAATGCATTCGTAAATTATAGCATTAGCATTTTAAACCATAATACTGCATTGAAGTCAATGGGAATTTCATGTTTTGTTTTATTATAGCGTCACCAAGAGGCACAATCCCACCAATTTTTTTATGTGCCCTCATAGTGAGCCCATACATATGTGTGTCAAGTTTGGTGAAAAATCTCATTTTGTTTTGGAGTTATAGACATTTATATGAAAAAACACGTAAATAATGACTGACACCTGACTTTGATTGGATTTTACTACCCCTTACTATCAATATTTAGAGATTTGGGCATTAGCGTATAGCTATCGACCTATGTTTCCGAACTTCTGAGGCTGGTTTCGTCTCGATCGGACTAGCAGTTTCGAAGATATCAGCAAATGTTTTTTAAGCGCTAAATTACAACGCTGCGCAAACCATATGCCAAAACCTGGCAAGTCTGGTATCGTTGGACTCGGCAAGGATTCAGGAGACCAAAAAACATACTCCAATCAAAATATGTCAACCACACCCAAAGTTATAAGCGTTTGAAAAAAAAAAATCTCCACTAGGTGGCGCTGTTTCGAAACTTCTCTGGCTACTTCAGGGCATCTTGGTGATGACCCATACCAAGTTTCATAACAATCCGTTCATGCGTTCATAAAATACAGCCTTTTAGCACATAATTCAAAATGGCCGACATCCAAAATGGCCGAAATGGTAAAATTGGATATCAGTCGACTCGGCATGACGCCCTGAATCTAATGAGACCAATTTTATGATTTTTGGATAAACGGTTCAGAAGTTATATTCCAAAATAGGCATTTTTCGTATCTCCGGACCAGTAGGTGGCGCTGCGCCGAAACACTGCACGTAGCTTCAAGTCATGCTTGTGATGACATGTACCAAGTTTGGTTTGAATACGATAAAGCGTTGCGGAGATATAGCCTTTAGTGTGTTTTTGCAACCTCCACGTAAAATTTGTTTGTGCGTTTATTGAAAACGATTTGACGAATCAACTTGAATTCCATAACTTTTTGTCAACATGCTCTGCAGATGATCTGTTTCAATTTTCGTGAAAATCGGAGCAACGGCCTAGGAGGAGTTCGAAAAAGTAGGTTTTTCAGAAAATTCAAAATGGCGGGAAAATTTGCATACCGGAAAATGACATCATAGGGTGAAATCGAATCGGCTTGAGCCAAGGAATCCGATGAAAAAAGAATTTTGTTTCTAGCCCTTAGGGGTCAAAAGTTATAAGCATAAATATGAGTGAAACTTTGGACAGGTGGTGGCGCTAGAGGGATTGAGTTAGAGGCACCAAATTTGCTATAGTGACAGCTCAGACTGGCCTCTATGAGTGTGCCAAATTTCACAACTTTTTACCATACGGTTCTATGGGCTGCCAGAGACTTCTATGGCGGAAGAAGAAGAAGAAGAAGAAGAAGAAGAAGAAGAAGCAGAATAATAATAATAGGAACACTAACAATTTCAATAGGTGCCTCCGCACCTTCGGTGCTTGGCCCCTAATAATAGGAACACTAACGATTTCAATAGGTGCCTCCGCACCTTCGGTGCTTGGCCCCTAATAATAGGAACACTAACGATTTCAATAGGTGCCTCCGCACCTTCGGTGCTTGGCCCCTAATAATAATAATAGGAACACTAACGATTTCAATAGGTGCCTCCGCACCTTCGGTGCTTGGCCCCTAATAATAATAATAATAGGAACGGCTACGATTACAATAGGTGCCTCCGCACCTTCGGTGCTTGGCCCCTAACAAGCAGCCATTATCGGGGCCAAGCGCAAAGAAGAAGACAAGACATGCCAGCATGGCTGGAAGTCTCAAGCCAACTGCAACAATGAGCCATTAAGGACCTATTAAGTTGATTTTAGGCAAAATAGCAGTAAAATTTTAAATACAGTCAATAATAATGGTTTAATGGTTTATCACTTTCGACCAATAGGTGTCACTGTTACGAAACTGATGTGGTTTAGTCAGATTGAGATGACAATGACACATGCAAAGTTTGGTGTCAATATGTCAAAGCATTGCAGAGATACAGCCTCAAGAGTAATTTTTGCATCATGGCTCAACTCTGTTGCAGTGGTATATGAAAACTGTTTTGTCTATCAATCCGAAATCCATAACTATTTGTCAGCATGGTCTGAAGACGATACGGATCAATTTTGGTGAAAATCGGACAAACGGTCTAGGATGAGTTTGAAAAAGTAGATTTTTAACAAATAACAAGATGGAGCACAGATATGTTTGCAAAATATGGCAAAATTGGTATCTATCTTCTCGGCATGAGCCAATGAATGTATTATGACCAGTTTCATTACAATGGGTTAATTTAATCAAAAGTTATTAGCATTTCTGTACATTTTATTACAACTTTTGACCACAAGGTGGCGCTGCCCCGAAACTTTTTGAATATCTTCGGGACATAGAGCGGAAGACACATACCGAGTTTTGTAATGATACACTAGTGCATTCTTAAATTATAGCATTAGCATTTTAAACCGTAATACTGCATTGAAGTCAATGGGAATTTCATGTTTTGTTTTATTATAGCGCCACCAAGAGGCACAATCCCACCAATTTTTTTATGTGTCCTCGTAGTGAGCCCATACATATGTGTGTCAAGTTTGGTGAAAATATCTCATTTTGTTTTGGAGTTATAGACATTTATATGAAAAAACACGTAAAAAAGGACTGACACCTGACTTTGATTGGATTTTACTACCCCTTACTATCAATATTTTGAGATTTGGGCATTAGCGTATAGCTATCGACCTATGTTTCCGAACTTCTGAGGCTGGTTTCGTCTCGATCGGACTAGCGGTTTCGAAGATATCAGCAAATGTTTTTTAAGCACTAAATTACAACTCTGCGCAAACCATATGCCGAAACCTGGCAAGTCTGGTATCGTTGGAGTCGGCAAGGATTCAGGAGACCAAAAAACACACTCCCATCAAAATATGTCAACCACACCCAAAGTTATAAGCGTTTGAAAAAAAAAATTCTCCACTAGGTGGCGCTGTTTCGAAACTTCTCAGGCTACTTCAGGGCATCGTGGTGATGACCCATACCAAGTTTCATAACAATCTGTTCATGCGTTCATAAAATACAGCATTTTTGCACATAATTCAAAATGGCCGACATCCAAAATGGCCGACATGGTAAAATTGGATATCAGTCGACTCGGCATGACGCCCTGAATCTAATGAGACCAATTTTATGATTTTTGGATAAACGGTTCAGAAGTTATAAGCCAAAATAGGCATTTTTCGTATCTCCGGACAGGTAGGTGGCGCTGCGCCGAAACGCTGCATGTTGCTTCAAGTCATGCTTGTGATGACATGTACCAAGGTTGGTTTGAATACGATAAAGCGTTGCGGAGATATAGCCTTTAGTGTGTTTTTGCAACCTCCACATAAAATTTGTTTGTGCGTTTATTGGAAACGATTGGACGAATCAACTTGAATTCCATAACTTTTTGTCAACATGCTCTGAAGATGATGTGTTTCAATTTTCGTGAAAATCGGAGCAACGGCCTAGGAGGAGTTCGAAAAAGTAGGTTTTTCAGAAAATTCAAAATGGCGGGAAAATTTGCATACCGGAAAATGACATCATAGGGTGAAATCGAATCGGCTTGAGCCAAGGAATCCGATGAAAAAAGAATTTTGTTTCTAGCCCTTAGGGGTCAAAAGTTATAAGCATAAATATGAGTGAAACTTTGGACAGGTGGTGGCGCTAGAGGGATTGAGTTAGAGGCACCAAATTTGCTATAGTGACAGCTCAGACTGGCCTCTATGAGTGTGCCAAATTTCACAACTTTTTACCATACGGTTCTATGGGCTGCCAGAGACTCCTATGGCGGAAGAAAAAGAAAAAGAAGAAGAAGAAGAAGAAGAAGAAGAAGAAGAAGCAGAATAATAATAATAGGAACACTAACAATTTCAATAGGTGCCTCCGCACCTTCGGTGCTTGGCCCCTAAATATAGCTGCAAGCAGCCATTATCGGGGCCAAGCGCAAAGAAGAAGACAAGACATGCCAGCATGGCTGGAAGTCTCAAGCCAACTGCAACAATGAGCCATTAAGGACCTATTAAGTTGATTTTAGGCAAAATAGCAGTCAAATTTTAAATACAGTCAATAATAATGGTTTAATGGTTTATCACTTTCGACCAATAGGTGTCACTGTTACGAAACTGATGTGGTTTAGTCAGATTGAGATAACAATGACACATGCAAAGTTTGGTGTCAATATGTCAAAGCATTGCAGAGATACAGCCTCAAGAGTAATTTTTGCATCATGGCTCAACTCTGTTGCAGTGGTATATGAAAACTGTTTTGTCTATCAATCCGAAATCCATAACTATTTGTCAGCATGGTCTGAAGACGATACGGATCAATTTTGGTGAAAATCGGACAAACGGTCTAGGATGAGTTTGAAAAAGTAGATTTTTAACAAATAACAAGATGGAGCACAGATATGTTTGCAAAATATGGCAAAATTGGTATCTATCTTCTCGGCATGAGCCAATGAATGTATTATGACCAGTCTCATTACAATAGGCTAATTTAATCAAAAGTTATTAGCATTTTTGTACATTTTATTACAACTTTTCACCACAAGGTGGCGCTGCCCCGAAACTTTTTGAATATGTTCGGGACATAGAGCGGAAGACACATACCGAGTTTTGTAATGATACACTAGTGCATTCTTAAATTATAGCATTAGCATTTTAAACCGTAATACTGCATTGAAGTCAATGGGAATTTCATGTTTTGTTTTATTATAGCGCCACCAAGAGGCACAATCCCACCAATTTTTTTATGTGTCCTCGTAGTGAGCCCATACATATGTGTGTCAAGTTTGGTGAAAATATTTCATTTTGTTTTGGAGTTATAGACATTTATATGAAAAAACACGTAAAAAATGACTGACACCTGACTTTGATTGGATTTTACTACCCCTTACTATCAATATTTTGAGATTTGGGCATTAGCGTATAGCTATCGACCTATGTTTCCGAACTTCTGAGGCTGGTTTCGTCTCGATCGGACTAGCGGTTTCGAAGATATCAGCAAATGTTTTTTAAGCACTAAATTACAACTCTGCGCAAACCATATGCCGAAACCTGGCAAGTCTGGTATCGTTGGAGTCGGCAAGGATTCAGGAGACCAAAAAACACACTCCCATCAAAATATGTCAACCACACCCAAAGTTATAAGCGTTTGAAAAAAAAAATTCTCCACTAGGTGGCGCTGTTTCGAAACTTCTCAGGCTACTTCAGGGCATCGTGGTGATGACCCATACCAAGTTTCATAACAATCTGTTCATGCGTTCATAAAATACAGCATTTTTGCACATAATTCAAAATGGCCGACATCCAAAATGGCCGACATGGTAAAATTGGATATCAGTCGACTCGGCATGACGCCCTGAATCTAATGAGACCAATTTTATGATTTTTGGATAAACGGTTCAGAAGTTATAAGCCAAAATAGGCATTTTTCGTATCTCCGGACAGGTAGGTGGCGCTGCGCCGAAACGCTGCATGTTGCTTCAAGTCATGCTTGTGATGACATGTACCAAGGTTGGTTTGAATACGATAAAGCGTTGCGGAGATATAGCCTTTAGTGTGTTTTTGCAACCTCCACGTAAAATTTGTTTGTGCGTTTATTGAAAACGATTGGACGAATCAACTTGAATTCCATAACTTTTTGTCAACATGCTCTGAAGATGATCTGTTTCAATTTTCGTGAAAATCGGAGCAACGGCCTAGGAGGAGTTCGAAAAAGTAGGTTTTTCAGAAAATTCAAAATGGCGGGAAAATTTGCATACCGGAAAATGACATCATAGGGTGAAATCGAATCGGCTTGAGCCAAGGAATCCGATGAAAAAAGAATTTTGTTTCTAGCCCTTAGGGGTCAAAAGTTATAAGCATAAATATGAGTGAAACTTTGGACAGGTGGTGGCGCTAGAGGGATTGAGTTAGAGGCACCAAATTTGCTATAGTGACAGCTCAGACTGGCCTCTATGAGTGTGCCAAATTTCACAACTTTTTACCATACGGTTCTATGGGCTGCCAGAGACTCCTATGGCGGAAAAAGAAGAAGAAGCAGAATAATAATAGGAACACTAACGATTTCAATAGGTGCCTCCGCACCTTCGGTGCTTGGCCCCTAATAATAATAATAGGAACACTAACAATTTCAATAGGTGCCTCCGCACCTTCGGTGCTTGGCCCCTAAATATAGCTGCAAGCAGCCATTATCGGGGCCAAGCGCAAAGAAGAAGACAAGACATGCCAGCATGGCTGGAAGTCTCAAGCCAACTGCAACAATGAGCCATTAAGGACCTATTAAGTTGATTTTAGGCAAAATAGCAGTCAAATTTTAAATACAGTCAATAATAATGGTTTAATGGTTTATCACTTTCGACCAATAGGTGTCACTGTTACGAAACTGATGTGGTTTAGTCAGATTGAGATGACAATGACACATGCAAAGTTTGGTGTCAATATGTCAAAGCATTGCAGAGATACAGCCTCAAGAGTAATTTTTGCATCATGGCTCAACTCTGTTGCAGTGGTATATGAAAACTGTTTTGTCTATCAATCCGAAATCCATAAGTATTTGTCAGCATGGTCTGAAGACGATACGGATCAATTTTGGTGAAAATCGGACAAACGGTCTAGGATGAGTTTGAAAAAGTAGATTTTTAACAAATAACAAGATGGAGCACAGATATGTTTGCAAAATATGGCAAAATTGGTATCTATCTTCTCGGCATGAGCCAATGAATGTATTATGACCAGTCTCATTACAATAGGCTAATTTAATCAAAAGTTATTAGCATTTTTGTACATTTTATTACAACTTTTGACCACAAGGTGGCGCTGCCCCGAAACTTTTTGAATATCTTCGGGACATAGAGCGGAAGACACATACCGAGTTTTGTAATGATACACTAGTGCATTCTTAAATTATAGCATTAGCATTTTAAACCGTAATACTGCATTGAAGTCAATGGGAATTTCATGTTTTGTTTTATTATAGCGCCACCAAGAGGCACAATCCCACCAATTTTTTTATGTGTCCTCGTAGTGAGCCCATACATATGTGTGTCAAGTTTGGTGAAAATATTTCATTTTGTTTTGGAGTTATAGACATTTATATGAAAAAACACGTAAAAAATGACTGACACCTGACTTTGATTGGATTTTACTACCCCTTACTATCAATATTTTGAGATTTGGGCATTAGCGTATAGCTATCGACCTATGTTTCCGAACTTCTGAGGCTGGTTTCGTCTCGATCGGACTAGCGGTTTCGAAGATATCAGCAAATGTTTTGTAAGCACTAAATTACAACTCTGCGCAAACCATATGCCGAAACCTGGCAAGTCTGGTATCGTTGGAGTCGGCAAGGATTCAGGAGACCAAAAAACACACTCCCATCAAAATATGTCAACCACACCCAAAGTTATAAGCGTTTGAAAAAAAAAATTCTCCACTAGGTGGCGCTGTTTCGAAACTTCTCAGGCTACTTCAGGGCATCGTGGTGATGACCCATACCAAGTTTCGTAACAATCTGTTCATGCGTTCATAAAATACAGCATTTTTGCACATAATTCAAAATGGCCGACATCCAAAATGGCCGACATGGTAAAATTGGATATCAGTCGACTCGGCATGACGCCCTGAATCTAATGAGACCAATTTTATGATTTTTGGATAAACGGTTCAGAAGTTATAAGCCAAAATAGGCATTTTTCGTATCTCCGGACAGGTAGGTGGCGCTGCGCCGAAACGCTGCATGTTGCTTCAAGTCATGCTTGTGATGACATGTACCAAGGTTGGTTTGAATACGATAAAGCGTTGCGGAGATATAGCCTTTAGTGTGTTTTTGCAACCTCCACGTAAAATTTGTTTGTGCGTTTATTGAAAACGATTGGACGAATCAACTTGAATTCCATAACTTTTTGTCAACATGCTCTGAAGATGATCTGTTTCAATTTTCGTGAAAATCGGAGCAACGGCCTAGGAGGAGTTCGAAAAAGTAGGTTTTTCAGAAAATTCAAAATGGCGGGAAAATTTGCATACCGGAAAATGACATCATAGGGTGAAATCGAATCGGCTTGAGCCAAGGAATCCGATGAAAAAAGAATTTTGTTTCTAGCCCTTAGGGGTCAAAAGTTATAAGCATAAATATGAGTGAAACTTTGGAAAGGTGGTGGCGCTAGAGGGATTGAGTTAGAGGCACCAAATTTGCTATAGTGACAGCTCAGACTGGCCTCTATGAGTGTGCCAAATTTCACAACTTTTTACCATACGGTTCTATGGGCTGCCAGAGACTCCTATGGCGGAAGAAAAAGAAAAAGAAGAAGAAGAAGAAGAAGAAGCAGAATAATAAATATAGCTGCAAGCAGCCATTATCGGGGCCAAGCGCAAAGAAGAAGACAAGACATGCCAGCATGGCTGGAAGTCTCAAGCCAACTGCAACAATGAGCCATTAAGGACCTATTAAGTTGATTTTAGGCAAAATAGCAGTCAAATTTTAAATACAGTCAATAATAATGGTTTAATGGTTTATCACTTTCGACCAATAGGTGTCACTGTTACGAAACTGATGTGGTTTAGTCAGATTGAGATGACAATGACACATGCAAAGTTTGGTGTCAATATGTCAAAGCATTGCAGAGATACAGCCTCAAGAGTAATTTTTGCATCATGGCTCAACTCTGTTGCAGTGGTATATGAAAACTGTTTTGTCTATCAATCCGAAATCCATAAGTATTTGTCAGCATGGTCTGAAGACGATACGGATCAATTTTGGTGAAAATCGGACAAACGGTCTAGGATGAGTTTGAAAAAGTAGATTTTTAACAAATAACAAGATGGAGCACAGATATGTTTGCAAAATATGGCAAAATTGGTATCTATCTTCTCGGCATGAGCCAATGAATGTATTATGACCAGTCTCATTACAATAGGCTAATTTAATCAAAAGTTATTAGCATTTTTGTACATTTTATTACAACTTTTGACCACAAGGTGGCGCTGCCCCGAAACTTTTTGAATATCTTCGGGACATAGAGCGGAAGACACATACCGAGTTTTGTAACGATACACTAGTGCATTCTTAAATTATAGCATTAGCATTTTAAACCGTAATACTGCATTGAAGTCAATGGGAATTTCATGTTTTGTTTTATTATAGCGCCACCAAGAGGCACAATCCCACCAATTTTTTTATGTGTCCTCGTAGTGAGCCCATACATATGTGTGTCAAGTTTGGTGAAAATATTTCATTTTGTTTTGGAGTTATAGACATTTATATGAAAAAACACGTAAAAAATGACTGACACCTGACTTTGATTGGATTTTACTACCCCTTACTATCAATATTTTGAGATTTGGGCATTAGCGTATAGCTATCGACCTATGTTTCCGAACTTCTGAGGCTGGTTTCGTCTCGATCGGACTAGCGGTTTCGAAGATATCAGCAAATGTTTTTTAAGCACTAAATTACAACTCTGCGCAAACCATATGCCGAAACCTGGCAAGTCTGGTATCGTTGGAGTCGGCAAGGATTCAGGAGACCAAAAAACACACTCCCATCAAAATATGTCAACCACACCCAAAGTTATAAGCGTTTGAAAAAAAAAATTCTCCACTAGGTGGCGCTGTTTCGAAACTTCTCAGGCTACTTCAGGGCATCGTGGTGATGACCCATACCAAGTTTCATAACAATCTGTTCATGCGTTCATAAAATACAGCATTTTTGCACATAATTCAAAATGGCCGACATCCAAAATGGCCGACATGGTAAAATTGGATATCAGTCGACTCGGCATGACGCCCTGAATCTAATGAGACCAATTTTATGATTTTTGGATAAACGGTTCAGAAGTTATAAGCCAAAATAGGCATTTTTCGTATCTCCGGACAGGTAGGTGGCGCTGCGCCGAAACGCTGCATGTTGCTTCAAGTCATGCTTGTGATGACATGTACCAAGGTTGGTTTGAATACGATAAAGCGTTGCGGAGATATAGCCTTTAGTGTGTTTTTGCAACCTCCACGTAAAATTTGTTTGTGCGTTTATTGAAAACGATTGGACGAATCAACTTGAATTCCATAACTTTTTGTCAACATGCTCTGAAGATGATCTGTTTCAATTTTCGTGAAAATCGGAGCAACGGCCTAGGAGGAGTTCGAAAAAGTAGGTTTTTCAGAAAATTCAAAATGGCGGGAAAATTTGCATACCGGAAAATGACATCATAGGGTGAAATCGAATCGGCTTGAGCCAAGGAATCCGATGAAAAAAGAATTTTGTTTCTAGCCCTTAGGGGTCAAAAGTTATAAGCATAAATATGAGTGAAACTTTGGACAGGTGGTGGCGCTAGAGGGATTGAGTTAGAGGCACCAAATTTGCTATAGTGACAGCTCAGACTGGCCTCTATGAGTGTGCCAAATTTCACAACTTTTTACCATACGGTTCTATGGGCTGCCAGAGACTCCTATGGCGGAAGAAGAAGCAGAATAATAAATATAGCTGCAAGCAGCCATTATCGGGGCCAAGCGCAAAGAAGAAGACAAGACATGCCAGCATGGCTGGAAGTCTCAAGCCAACTGCAACAATGAGCCATTAAGGACCTATTAAGTTGATTTTAGGCAAAATAGCAGTCAAATTTTAAATCCAGTCAATAATAATGGTTTAATGGTTTATCACTTTCGACCAATAGGTGTCACTGTTACGAAACTGATGTGGTTTAGTCAGATTGAGATGACAATGACACATGCAAAGTTTGGTGTCAATATGTCAAAGCATTGCAGAGATACAGCCTCAAGAGTCATTTTTGCATCATGGCTCAACTCTGTTGCAGTGGTATATGAAAACAGTTTTGTCTATCAATCCGAAATCCATAACTATTTGTCAGCATGGTCTGAAGACGATACGGATCAATTTTGGTGAAAATCGGACAAACGGTCTAGGATGAGTTTGAAAAAGTAGATTTTTAACAAATAACAAGATGGAGCACAGATATGTTTGCAAAATATGGCAAAATTGGTATCTATCTTCTCGGCATGAGCCAATGAATGTATTATGACCAGTCTCATTACAATAGGCTAATTTAATCAAAAGTTATTAGCATTTTTGTACATTTTATTACAACTTTTGACCACAAGGTGGCGCTGCCCCGAAACTTTTTGAATATCTTCGGGACATAGAGCGGAAGACACATACCGAGTTTTGTAATGATACACTAGTGCATTCTTAAATTATAGCATTAGCATTTTAAACCGTAATACTGCATTGAAGTCAATGGGAATTTCATGTTTTGTTTTATTATAGCGCCACCAAGAGGCACAATCCCACCAATTTTTTTATGTGTCCTCGTAGTGAGCCCATACATATGTGTGTCAAGTTTGGTGAAAATATTTCATTTTGTTTTGGAGTTATAGACATTTATATGAAAAAACACGTAAAAAATGACTGACACCTGACTTTGATTGGATTTTACTACCCCTTACTATCAATATTTTGAGATTTGGGCATTAGCGTATAGCTATCGACCTATGTTTCCGAACTTCTGAGGCTGGTTTCGTCTCGATCGGACTAGCGGTTTCGAAGATATCAGCAAATGTTTTTTAAGCACTAAATTACAACTCTGCGCAAACCATATGCCGAAACCTGGCAAGTCTGGTATCGTTGGAGTCGGCAAGGATTCAGGAGACCAAAAAACACACTCCCATCAAAATATGTCAACCACACCCAAAGTTATAAGCGTTTGAAAAAAAAAATTCTCCACTAGGTGGCGCTGTTTCGAAACTTCTCAGGCTACTTCAGGGCATCGTGGTGATGACCCATACCAAGTTTCATAACAATCTGTTCATGCGTTCATAAAATACAGCATTTTTGCACATAATTCAAAATGGCCGACATCCAAAATGGCCGACATGGTAAAATTGGATATCAGTCGACTCGGCATGACGCCCTGAATCTAATGAGACCAATTTTATGATTTTTGGATAAACGGTTCAGAAGTTATAAGCCAAAATAGGCATTTTTCGTATCTCCGGACAGGTAGGTGGCGCTGCGCCGAAACGCTGCATGTTGCTTCAAGTCATGCTTGTGATGACATGTACCAAGGTTGGTTTGAATACGATAAAGCGTTGCGGAGATATAGCCTTTAGTGTGTTTTTGCAACCTCCACGTAAAATTTGTTTGTGCGTTTATTGAAAACGATTGGACGAATCAACTTGAATTCCATAACTTTTTGTCAACATGCTCTGAAGATGATCTGTTTCAATTTTCGTGAAAATCGGAGCAACGGCCTAGGAGGAGTTCGAAAAAGTAGGTTTTTCAGAAAATTCAAAATGGCGGGAAAATTTGCATACCGGAAAATGACATCATAGGGTGAAATCGAATCGGCTTGAGCCAAGGAATCCGATGAAAAAAGAATTTTGTTTCTAGCCCTTAGGGGTCAAAAGTTATAAGCATAAATATGAGTGAAACTTTGGACAGGTGGTGGCGCTAGAGGGATTGAGTTAGAGGCACCAAATTTGCTATAGTGACAGCTCAGACTGGCCTCTATGAGTGTGCCAAATTTCACAACTTTTTACCATACGGTTCTATGGGCTGCCAGAGACTCCTATGGCGGAAGAAGAAGAAGAAGAAGAAGCAGAATAATAATAGGAACACTAACGATTTCAATAGGTGCCTCCGCACCTTCGGTGCTTGGCCCCTAATAATAGGAACACTAACGATTTCAATAGGTGCCTCCGCACCTTCGGTGCTTGGCCCCTAATAATAGGAACACTAACAATTTCAATAGGTGCCTCCGCACCTTCGGTGCTTGGCCCCTAAATATAGCTGCAAGCAGCCATTATCGGGGCCAAGCGCAAAGAAGAAGACAAGACATGCCAGCATGGCTGGAAGTCTCAAGCCAACTGCAACAATGAGCCATTAAGGACCTATTAAGTTGATTTTAGGCAAAATAGCAGTCAAATTTTAAATACAGTCAATAATAATGGTTTAATGGTTTATCACTTTCGACCAATAGGTGTCACTGTTACGAAACTGATGTGGTTTAGTCAGATTGAGATGACAATGACACATGCAAAGTTTGGTGTCAATATGTCAAAGCATTGCAGAGATACAGCCTCAAGAGTAATTTTTGCATCATGGCTCAACTCTGTTGCAGTGGTATATGAAAACTGTTTTGTCTATCAATCCGAAATCCATAAGTATTTGTCAGCATGGTCTGAAGACGATACGGATCAATTTTGGTGAAAATCGGACAAACGGTCTAGGATGAGTTTGAAAAAGTAGATTTTTAACAAATAACAAGATGGAGCACAGATATGTTTGCAAAATGTGGCAAAATTGGTATCTATCTTCTCGGCATGAGCCAATGAATGTATTATGACCAGTCTCATTACAATAGGCTAATTTAATCAAAAGTTATTAGCATTTTTGTACATTTTATTACAACTTTTGACCACAAGGTGGCGCTGCCCCGAAACTTTTTGAATATCTTCGGGACATAGAGCGGAAGACACATACCGAGTTTTGTAACGATACACTAGTGCATTCTTAAATTATAGCATTAGCATTTTAAACCGTAATACTGCATTGAAGTCAATGGGAATTTCATGTTTTGTTTTATTATAGCGCCACCAAGAGGCACAATCCCACCAATTTTTTTATGTGTCCTCGTAGTGAGCCCATACATATGTGTGTCAAGTTTGGTGAAAATATTTCATTTTGTTTTGGAGTTATAGACATTTATATGAAAAAACACGTAAAAAATGACTGACACCTGACTTTGATTGGATTTTACTACCCCTTACTATCAATATTTTGAGATTTGGGCATTAGCGTATAGCTATCGACCTATGTTTCCGAACTTCTGAGGCTGGTTTCGTCTCGATCGGACTAGCGGTTTCGAAGATATCAGCAAATGTTTTTTAAGCACTAAATTACAACTCTGCGCAAACCATATGCCGAAACCTGGCAAGTCTGGTATCGTTGGAGTCGGCAAGGATTCAGGAGACCAAAAAACACACTCCCATCAAAATATGTCAACCACACCCAAAGTTATAAGCGTTTGAAAAAAAAAATTCTCCACTAGGTGGCGCTGTTTCGAAACTTCTCAGGCTACTTCAGGGCATCGTGGTGATGACCCATACCAAGTTTCATAACAATCCGTTCATGCGTTCATAAAATACAGCATTTTTGCACATAATTCAAAATGGCCGACATCCAAAATGGCCGACATGGTAAAATTGGATATCAGTCGACTCGGCATGACGCCCTGAATCTAATGAGACCAATTGTATGATTTTTGGATAAACGGTTCAGAAGTTATAAGCCAAAATAGGCATTTTTCGTATCTCCGGACAGGTAGGTGGCGCTGCGCCGAAACGCTGCATGTTGCTTCAAGTCATGCTTGTGATGACATGTACCAAGGTTGGTTTGAATACGATAAAGCGTTGCGGAGATATAGCCTTTAGTGTGTTTTTGCAACCTCCACGTAAAATTTGTTTGTGCGTTTATTGAAAACGATTGGACGAATCAACTTGAATTCCATAACTTTTTGTCAACATGCTCTGAAGATGATCTGTTTCAATTTTCGTGAAAATCGGAGCAACGGCCTAGGAGGAGTTCGAAAAAGTAGGTTTTTCAGAAAATTCAAAATGGCGGGAAAATTTGCATACCGGAAAATGACATCATAGGGTGAAATCGAATCGGCTTGAGCCAAGGAATCCGATGAAAAAAGAATTTTGTTTCTAGCCCTTAGGGGTCAAAAGTTATAAGCATAAATATGAGTGAAACTTTGGACAGGTGGTGGCGCTAGAGGGATTGAGTTAGAGGCACCAAATTTGCTATAGTGACAGCTCAGACTGGCCTCTATGAGTGTGCCAAATTTCACAACTTTTTACCATACGGTTCTATGGGCTGCCAGAGACTCCTATGGCGGAAGAAGAAGAAGAAGAAGCAGAACAAGCAGCCATTATCGGGGCCAAGCGCAAAGAAGAAGACAAGACATGCCAGCATGGCTGGAAGTCTCAAGCCAACTGCAACAATGAGCCATTAAGGACCTATTAAGTTGATTTTAGGCAAAATAGCAGTCAAATTTTAAATACAGTCAATAATAATGGTTTAATGGTTTATCACTTTCGACCAATAGGTGTCACTGTTACGAAACTGATGTGGTTTAGTCAGATTGAGATGACAATGACACATGCAAAGTTTGGTGTCAATATGTCAAAGCATTGCAGAGATACAGCCTCAAGAGTAATTTTTGCATCATGGCTCAACTCTGTTGCAGTGGTATATGAAAACTGTTTTGTCTATCAATCCGAAATCCATAAGTATTTGTCAGCATGGTCTGAAGACGATACGGATCAATTTTGGTGAAAATCGGACAAACGGTCTAGGATGAGTTTGAAAAAGTAGATTTTTAACAAATAACAAGATGGAGCACAGATATGTTTGCAAAATATGGCAAAATTGGTATCTATCTTCTCGGCATGAGCCAATGAATGTATTATGACCAGTCTCATTACAATAGGCTAATTTAATCAAAAGTTATTAGCATTTTTGTACATTTTATTACAACTTTTGACCACAAGGTGGCGCTGCCCCGAAACTTTTTGAATATCTTCGGGACATAGAGCGGAAGACACATACCGAGTTTTGTAACGATACACTAGTGCATTCTTAAATTATAGCATTAGAATTTTAAACCGTAATACTGCATTGAAGTCAATGGGAATTTCATGTTTTGTTTTATTATAGCGCCACCAAGAGGCACAATCCCACCAATTTTTTTATGTGTCCTCGTAGTGAGCCCATACATATGTGTGTCAAGTTTGGTGAAAATATTTCATTTTGTTTTGGAGTTATAGACATTTATATGAAAAAACACGTAAAAAATGACTGACACCTGACTTTGATTGGATTTTACTACCCCTTACTATCAATATTTTGAGATTTGGGCATTAGCGTATAGCTATCGACCTATGTTTCCGAACTTCTGAGGCTGGTTTCGTCTCGATCGGACTAGCGGTTTCGAAGATATCAGCAAATGTTTTTTAAGCACTAAATTACAACTCTGCGCAAACCATATGCCGAAACCTGGCAAGTCTGGTATCGTTGGAGTCGGCAAGGATTCAGGAGACCAAAAAACACACTCCCATCAAAATATGTCAACCACACCCAAAGTTATAAGTGTTTGAAAAAAAAAATTCTCCACTAGGTGGCGCTGTTTCGAAACTTCTCAGGCTACTTCAGGGCATCGTGGTGATGACCCATACCAAGTTTCATAACAATCTGTTCATGCGTTCATAAAATACAGCATTTTTGCACATAATTCAAAATGGCCGACATCCAAAATGGCCGACATGGTAAAATTGGATATCAGTCGACTCGGCATGACGCCCTGAATCTAATGAGACCAATTTTATGATTTTTGGATAAACGGTTCAGAAGTTATAAGCCAAAATAGGCATTTTTCGTATCTCCGGACAGGTAGGTGGCGCTGCGCCGAAACGCTGCATGTTGCTTCAAGTCATGCTTGTGATGACATGTACCAAGGTTGGTTTGAATACGATAAAGCGTTGCGGAGATATAGCCTTTAGTGTGTTTTTGCAACCTCCACGTAAAATTTGTTTGTGCGTTTATTGAAAACGATTGGACGAATCAACTTGAATTCCATAACTTTTTGTCAACATGCTCTGAAGATGATCTGTTTCAATTTTCGTGAAAATCGGAGCAACGGCCTAGGAGGAGTTCGAAAAAGTAGGTTTTTCAGAAAATTCAAAATGGCGGGAAAATTTGCATACCGGAAAATGACATCATAGGGTGAAATCGAATCGGCTTGAGCCAAGGAATCCGATGAAAAAAGAATTTTGTTTCTAGCCCTTAGAGGTCAAAAGTTATAAGCATAAATATGAGTGAAACTTTGGACAGGTGGTGGCGCTAGAGGGATTGAGTTAGAGGCACCAAATTTGCTATAGTGACAGCTCAGACTGGCCTCTATGAGTGTGCCAAATTTCACAACTTTTTACCATACGGTTCTATGGGCTGCCAGAGACTCCTATGGCGGAAGAAGAAGAAGCAGAATAAATATAGCTGCAAGCAGCCATTATCGGGGCCAAGCGCAAAGAAGAAGACAAGACATGCCAGCATGGCTGGAAGTCTCAAGCCAACTGCAACAATGAGCCATTAAGGACCTATTAAGTTGATTTTAGGCAAAATAGCAGTCAAATTTTAAATACAGTCAATAATAATGGTTTAATGGTTTATCACTTTCGACCAATAGGTGTCACTGTTACGAAACTGATGTGGTTTAGTCAGATTGAGATGACAATGACACATGCAAAGTTTGGTGTCAATATGTCAAAGCATTGCAGAGATACAGCCTCAAGAGTAATTTTTGCATCATGGCTCAACTCTGTTGCAGTGGTATATGAAAACTGTTTTGTCTATCAATCCGAAATCCATAAGTATTTGTCAGCATGGTCTGAAGACGATACGGATCAATTTTGGTGAAAATCGGACAAACGGTCTAGGATGAGTTTGAAAAAGTAGATTTTTAACAAATAACAAGATGGAGCACAGATATGTTTGCAAAATATGGCAAAATTGGTATCTATCTTCTCGGCATGAGCCAATGAATGTATTATGACCAGTCTCATTACAATAGGCTAATTTAATCAAAAGTTATTAGCATTTTTGTACATTTTATTACAACTTTTGACCACAAGGTGGCGCTGCCCCGAAACTTTTTGAATATCTTCGGGACATAGAGCGGAAGACACATACCGAGTTTTGTAATGATACACTAGTGCATTCTTAAATTATAGCATTAGCATTTTAAACCGTAATACTGCATTGAAGTCAATGGGAATTTCATGTTTTGTTTTATTATAGCGCCACCAAGAGGCACAATCCCACCAATTTTTTTATGTGTCCTCGTAGTGAGCCCATACATATGTGTGTCAAGTTTGGTGAAAATATTTCATTTTGTTTTGGAGTTATAGACATTTATATGAAAAAACACGTAAAAAATGACTGACACCTGACTTTGATTGGATTTTACTACCCCTTACTATCAATATTTTGAGATTTGGGCATTAGCGTTTAGCTATCGACCTATGTTTCCGAACTTCTGAGGCTGGTTTCGTCTCGATCGGACTAGCGGTTTCGAAGATATCAGCAAATGTTTTTTAAGCACTAAATTACAACTCTGCGCAAACCATATGCCGAAACCTGGCAAGTCTGGTATCGTTGGAGTCGGCAAGGATTCAGGAGACCAAAAAACACACTCCCATCAAAATATGTCAACCACACCCAAAGTTATAAGCGTTTGAAAAAAAAAATTCTCCACTAGGTGGCGCTGTTTCGAAACTTCTCAGGCTACTTCAGGGCATCGTGGTGATGACCCATACCAAGTTTCATAACAATCTGTTCATGCGTTCATAAAATACAGCATTTTTGCACATAATTCAAAATGGCCGACATCCAAAATGGCCGACATGGTAAAATTGGATATCAGTCGACTCGGCATGACGCCCTGAATCTAATGAGACCAATTTTATGATTTTTGGATAAACGGTTCAGAAGTTATAAGCCAAAATAGGCATTTTTCGTATCTCCGGACAGGTAGGTGGCGCTGCGCCGAAACGCTGCATGTTGCTTCAAGTCATGCTTGTGATGACATGTACCAAGGTTGGTTTGAATACGATAAAGCGTTGCGGAGATATAGCCTTTAGTGTGTTTTTGCAACCTCCACGTAAAATTTGTTTGTGCGTTTATTGAAAACGATTGGACGAATCAACTTGAATTCCATAACTTTTTGTCAACATGCTCTGAAGATGATCTGTTTCAATTTTCGTGAAAATCGGAGCAACGGCCTAGGAGGAGTTCGAAAAAGTAGGTTTTTCAGAAAATTCAAAATGGCGGGAAAATTTGCATACCGGAAAATGACATCATAGGGTGAAATCGAATCGGCTTGAGCCAAGGAATCCGATGAAAAAAGAATTTTGTTTCTAGCCCTTAGGGGTCAAAAGTTATAAGCATAAATATGAGTGAAACTTTGGACAGGTGGTGGCGCTAGAGGGATTGAGTTAGAGGCACCAAATTTGCTATAGTGACAGCTCAGACTGGCCTCTATGAGTGTGCCAAATTTCACAACTTTTTACCATACGGTTCTATGGGCTGCCAGAGACTCCTATGGCGGAAGAAGAAGAAGAAGAAGAAGCAGAATAATAATAATAGGAACACTAACGATTTCAATAGGTGCCTCCGCACCTTCGGTGCTTGGCCCCTAATAACAAGCAGCCATTATCGGGGCCAAGCGCAAAGAAGAAGACAAGACATGCCAGCATGGCTGGAAGTCTCAAGCCAACTGCAACAATGAGCCATTAAGGACCTATTAAGTTGATTTTAGGCAAAATAGCAGTCAAATTTTAAATACAGTCAATAATAATGGTTTAATGGTTTATCACTTTCGACCAATAGGTGTCACTGTTACGAAACTGATGTGGTTTAGTCAGATTGAGATGACAATGACACATGCAAAGTTTGGTGTCAATATGTCAAAGCATTGCAGAGATACAGCCTCAAGAGTAATTTTTGCATCATGGCTCAACTCTGTTGCAGTGGTATATGAAAACTGTTTTGTCTATCAATCCGAAATCCATAACTATTTGTCAGCATGGTCTGAAGACGATACGGATCAATTTTGGTGAAAATCGGACAAACGGTCTAGGATGAGTTTGAAAAAGTAGGTTTTTAACAAATAACAAGACGGAGGACAGATAGGTTTGCAAAATATGGCACAATTGGTATCCATGTTCTCGGCATGAGCCATTGACTGTATTATGACCAGTTTCATTACAATGGGTTAATTTAATCAAAAGTTATTCGCATTTCTGTACATTTTATTACAACTTTTGACCACAAGGTGGCGCTACCCCGAAACTTTTTGAGTATCTTCAGGACATGGAGCGGAAGACACATACCGAGTTTTGTAACGATACGCTAATGCATTCTTAAATTATAGCATTAGCATTTTAAACCATAATACTGCATTGAAGTCAATGGGAATTTCATGTTTTGTTTTATTATAGCGCCACCAAGAGGCACAATCCCACCAATTTTTTTATGTGTCCTCATAGTGAGCCCATACATATGTGTGTCAAGTTTGGTGAAAATATCTCATTTTGTTTTGGAGTTATAGACATTTATATGAAAAAACACGTAAAAAAGGACTGACACCTGACTTTGATTGGATTTTACTACCCCTTACTATCAATATTTTGAGATTTGGGCATTAGCGTATAGCTATCGACCTATGTTTCCGAACTTCTGAGGCTGGTTTCGTCTCGATCGGACTAGCGGTTTCGAAGATATCAGCAAATGTTTTTTAAGCACTAAATTACAACTCTGCGCAAACCATATGCCGAAACCTGGCAAGTCTGGTATCGTTGGAGTCGGCAAGGATTCAGGAGACCAAAAAACACACTCCCATCAAAATATGTCAACCACACCCAAAGTTATAAGCGTTTGAAAAAAAAAATTCTCCACTAGGTGGCGCTGTTTCGAAACTTCTCAGGCTACTTCAGGGCATCGTGGTGATGACCCATACCAAGTTTCATAACAATCTGTTCATGCGTTCATAAAATACAGCATTTTTGCACATAATTCAAAATGGCCGACATCCAAAATGGCCGACATGGTAAAATTGGATATCAGTCGACTCGGCATGACGCCCTGAATCTAATGAGACCAATTTTATGATTTTTGGATAAACGGTTCAGAAGTTATAAGCCAAAATAGGCATTTTTCGTATCTCCGGACAGGTAGGTGGCGCTGCGCCGAAACGCTGCATGTTGCTTCAAGTCATGCTTGTGATGACATGTACCAAGGTTGGTTTGAATACGATAAAGCGTTGCGGAGATATAGCCTTTAGTGTGTTTTTGCAACCTCCACGTAAAATTTGTTTGTGCGTTTATTGAAAACGATTGGACGAATCAACTTGAATTCCATAACTTTTTGTCAACATGCTCTGAAGATGATCTGTTTCAATTTTCGTGAAAATCGGAGCAACGGCCTAGGAGGAGTTCGAAAAAGTAGGTTTTTCAGAAAATTCAAAATGGCGGGAAAATTTGCATACCGGAAAATGACATCATAGGGTGAAATCGAATCGGCTTGAGCCAAGGAATCCGATGAAAAAAGAATTTTGTTTCTAGCCCTTAGGGGTCAAAAGTTATAAGCATAAATATGAGTGAAACTTTGGACAGGTGGTGGCGCTAGAGGGATTGAGTTAGAGGCACCAAATTTGCTATAGTGACAGCTCAGACTAGCCTCTATGAGTGTGCCAAATTTCACAACTTTTTACCATACGGTTCTATGGGCTGCCAGAGACTCCTATGGCGGAAGAAGAAGAAGAAGAAGAAGAAGCAGAATAATAATAATAGGAACACTAACGATTTCAATAGGTGCCTCCGCACCTTCGGTGCTTGGCCCCTAAATATAGCTGCAAGCAGCCATTATCGGGGCCAAGCGCAAAGAAGAAGACAAGACATGCCAGCATGGCTGGAAGTCTCAAGCCAACTGCAACAATGAGCCATTAAGGACCTATTAAGTTGATTTTAGGCAAAATAGCAGTAAAATTTTAAATACAGTCAATAATAATGGTTTAATGGTTTATCACTTTCGACCAATAGGTGTCACTGTTACGAAACTGATGTGGTTTAGTCAGATTGAGATGACAATGACACATGCAAAGTTTGGTGTCAATATGTCAAAGCATTGCAGAGATACAGCCTCAAGAGTAATTTTTGCATCATGGCTCAACTCTGTTGCAGTGGTATATGAAAACTGTTTTGTCTATCAATCCGAAATCCATAACTATTTGTCAGCATGGTCTGAAGACGATACGGATCAATTTTGGTGAAAATCGGACAAACGGTCTAGGATGAGTTTGAAAAAGTAGGTTTTTAACAAATAACAAGACGGAGGACAGATAGGTTTGCAAAATATGGCACAATTGGTATCCATGTTCTCGGCATGAGCCAATGAATGTATTATGACCAGTTTCATTACAATGGGTTAATTTAATCAAAAGTTATTCGCATTTCTGTACATTTTATTACAACTTTTGACCACAAGGTGGCGCTACCCCGAAACTTTTTGAGTATCTTCGGGACATGGAGCGGAAGACACATACCGAGTTTTGTAACGATACGCTAATGCATTCTTAAATTATAGCATTAGCATTTTAAACCATAATACTGCATTGAAGTCAATGGGAATTTCATGTTTTGTTTTATTATAGCGCCACCAAGAGGCACAATCCCACCAATTTTTTTATGTGTCCTCATAGTGAGCCCATACATATGTGTGTCAAGTTTGGTGAAAATATCTCATTTTGTTTTGGAGTTATAGACATTTATATGAAAAAACACGTAAAAAAGGACTGACACCTGACTTTGATTGGATTTTACTACCCCTTACTATCAATATTTTGAGATTTGGGCATTAGCGTATAGCTATCGACCTATGTTTCCGAACTTCTGAGGCTGGTTTCGTCTCGATCGGACAAGCGGTTTCGAAGATATCAGCAAATGTTTTTTAAGCACTAAATTACAACTCTGCGCAAACCATATGCCGAAACCTGGCAAGTCTGGTATCGTTGGAGTCGGCAAGGATTCAGGAGACCAAAAAACACACTCCCATCAAAATATGTCAACCACACCCAAAGTTATAAGCGTTTGAAAAAAAAAATTCTCCACTAGGTGGCGCTGTTTCGAAACTTCTCAGGCTACTTCAGGGCATCGTGGTGATGACCCATACCAAGTTTCATAACAATCTGTTCATGCGTTCATAAAATACAGCATTTTTGCACATAATTCAAAATGGCCGACATCCAAAATGGCCGACATGGTAAAATTGGATATCAGTCGACTCGGCATGACGCCCTGAATCTAATGAGACCAATTTTATGATTTTTGGATAAACGGTTCAGAAGTTATAAGCCAAAATAGGCATTTTTCGTATCTCCGGACAGGTAGGTGGCGCTGCGCTGAAACGCTGCATGTTGCTTCAAGTCATGCTTGTGATGACATGTACCAAGGTTGGTTTGAATACGATAAAGCGTTGCGGAGATATAGCCTTTAGTGTGTTTTTGCAACCTCCACGTAAAATTTGTTTGTGCGTTTATTGAAAACGATTGGACGAATCAACTTGAATTCCATAACTTTTTGTCAACATGCTCTGAAGATGATCTGTTTCAATTTTCGTGAAAATCGGAGCAACGGCCTAGGAGGAGTTCGAAAAAGTAGGTTTTTCAGAAAATTCAAAATGGCGGGAAAATTTGCATACCGGAAAATGACATCATAGGGTGAAATCGAATCGGCTTGAGCCAAGGAATCCGATGAAAAAAGAATTTTGTTTCTAGCCCTTAGGGGTCAAAAGTTATAAGCATAAATATGAGTGAAACTTTGGACAGGTGGTGGCGCTAGAGGGATTGAGTTAGAGGCACCAAATTTGCTATAGTGACAGCTCAGACTGGCCTCTATGAGTGTGCCAAATTTCACAACTTTTTACCATACGGTTCTATGGGCTGCCAGAGACTCCTATGGCGGAAGAAGAAGAAGAAGAAGCAGAATAATAATAGGAACACTAACGATTTCAATAGGTGCCTCCGCACCTTCGGTGCTTGGCCCCTAAATATAGCTGCAAGCAGCCATTATCGGGGCCAAGCGCAAAGAAGAAGACAAGACATGCCAGCATGGCTGGAAGTCTCAAGCCAACTGCAACAATGAGCCATTAAGGACCTATTAAGTTGATTTTAGGCAAAATAGCAGTCAAATTTTAAATACAGTCAATAATAATGGTTTAATGGTTTATCACTTTCGACCAATAGGTGTCACTGTTACGAAACTGATGTGGTTTAGTCAGATTGAGATGACAATGACACATGCAAAGTTTGGTGTCAATATGTCAAAGCATTGCAGAGATACAGCCTCAAGAGTAATTTTTGCATCATGGCTCAACTCTGTTGCAGTGGTATATGAAAACTGTTTTGTCTATCAATCCGAAATCCATAAGTATTTGTCAGCATGGTCTGAAGACGATACGGATCAATTTTGGTGAAAATCGGACAAACGGTCTAGGATGAGTTTGAAAAAGTAGATTTTTAACAAATAACAAGATGGAGCACAGATATGTTTGCAAAATATGGCAAAATTGGTATCTATCTTCTCGGCATGAGCCAATGAATGTATTATGACCAGTCTCATTACAATAGGCTAATTTAATCAAAAGTTATTAGCATTTTTGTACATTTTATTACAACTTTTGACCACAAGGTGGCGCTGCCCCGAAACTTTTTGAATATCTTCGGGACATAGAGCGGAAGACACATACCGAGTTTTGTAATGATACACTAGTGCATTCTTAAATTATAGCATTAGCATTTTAAACCGTAATACTGCATTGAAGTCAATGGGAATTTCATGTTTTGTTTTATTATAGCGCCACCAAGAGGCACAATCCCACCAATTTTTTTATGTGTCCTCGTAGTGAGCCCATACATATGTGTGTCAAGTTTGGTGAAAATATTTCATTTTGTTTTGGAGTTATAGACATTTATATGAAAAAACACGTAAAAAATGACTGACACCTGACTTTGATTGGATTTTACTACCCCTTACTATCAATATTTTGAGATTTGGGCATTAGCGTATAGCTATCGACCTATGTTTCCGAACTTCTGAGGCTGGTTTCGTCTCGATCGGACTAGCGGTTTCGAAGATATCAGCAAATGTTTTTTAAGCACTAAATTACAACTCTGCGCAAACCATATGCCGAAACCTGGCAAGTCTGGTATCGTTGGAGTCGGCAAGGATTCAGGAGAGCAAAAAACACACTCCCATCAAAATATGTCAACCACACCCAAAGTTATAAGCGTTTGAAAAAAAAAATTCTCCACTAGGTGGCGCTGTTTCGAAACTTCTCAGGCTACTTCAGGGCATCGTGGTGATGACCCATACCAAGTTTCATAACAATCTGTTCATGCGTTCATAAAATACAGCATTTTTGCACATAATTCAAAATGGCCGACATCCAAAATGGCCGACATGGTAAAATTGGATATCAGTCGACTCGGCATGACGCCCTGAATCTAATGAGACCAATTTTATGATTTTTGGATAAACGGTTCAGAAGTTATAAGCCAAAATAGGCATTTTTCGTATCTCCGGACAGGTAGGTGGCGCTGCGCCGAAACGCTGCATGTTGCTTCAAGTCATGCTTGTGATGACATGTACCAAGGTTGGTTTGAATACGATAAAGCGTTGCGGAGATATAGCCTTTAGTGTGTTTTTGCAACCTCCACGTAAAATTTGTTTGTGCGTTTATTGAAAACGATTGGACGAATCAACTTGAATTCCATAACTTTTTGTCAACATGCTCTGAAGATGATCTGTTTCAATTTTCGTGAAAATCGGAGCAACGGCCTAGGAGGAGTTCGAAAAAGTAGGTTTTTCAGAAAATTCAAAATGGCGGGAAAATTTGCATACCGGAAAATGACATCATAGGGTGAAATCGAATCGGCTTGAGCCAAGGAATCCGATGAAAAAAGAATTTTGTTTCTAGCCCTTAGGGGTCAAAAGTTATAAGCATAAATATGAGTGAAACTTTGGACAGGTGGTGGCGCTAGAGGGATTGAGTTAGAGGCACCAAATTTGCTATAGTGACAGCTCAGACTGGCCTCTATGAGTGTGCCAAATTTCACAACTTTTTACCATACGGTTCTATGGGCTGCCAGAGACTCCTATGGCGGAAGAAGAAGCAGAATAATAACAAGCAGCCATTATCGGGGCCAAGCGCAAAGAAGAAGACAAGACATGCCAGCATGGCTGGAAGTCTCAAGCCAACTGCAACAATGAGCCATTAAGGACCTATTAAGTTGATTTTAGGCAAAATAGCAGTCAAATTTTAAATACAGTCAATAATAATGGTTTAATGGTTTATCACTTTCGACCAATAGGTGTCACTGTTACGAAACTGATGTGGTTTAGTCAGATTGAGATGACAATGACACATGCAAAGTTTGGTGTCAATATGTCAAAGCATTGCAGAGATACAGCCTCAAGAGTAATTTTTGCATCATGGCTCAACTCTGTTGCAGTGGTATATGAAAACTGTTTTGTCTATCAATCCGAAATCCATAACTATTTGTCAGCATGGTCTGAAGACGATACGGATCAATTTTGGTGAAAATCGGACAAACGGTCTAGGATGAGTTTGAAAAAGTAGATTTTTAACAAATAACAAGATGGAGCACAGATATGTTTGCAAAATATGGCAAAATTGGTATCTATCTTCTCGGCATGAGCCAATGAATGTATTATGACCAGTCTCATTACAATAGGCTAATTTAATCAAAAGTTATTAGCATTTTTGTACATTTTATTACAACTTTTGACCACAAGGTGGCGCTGCCCCGAAACTTTTTGAATATGTTCGGGACATAGAGCGGAAGACACATACCGAGTTTTGTAATGATACACTAGTGCATTCTTAAATTATAGCATTAGCATTTTAAACCGTAATACTGCATTGAAGTCAATGGGAATTTCATGTTTTGTTTTATTATAGCGCCACCAAGAGGCACAATCCCACCAATTTTTTTATGTGTCCTCGTAGTGAGCCCATACATATGTGTGTCAAGTTTGGTGAAAATATTTCATTTTGTTTTGGAGTTATAGACATTTATATGAAAAAACACGTAAAAAATGACTGACACCTGACTTTGATTGGATTTTACTACCCCTTACTATCAATATTTTGAGATTTGGGCATTAGCGTATAGCTATCGACCTATGTTTCCGAACTTCTGAGGCTGGTTTCGTCTCGATCGGACTAGCGGTTTCGAAGATATCAGCAAATGTTTTTTAAGCACTAAATTACAACTCTGCGCAAACCATATGCCGAAACCTGGCAAGTCTGGTATCGTTGGAGTCGGCAAGGATTCAGGAGACCAAAAAACACACTCCCATCAAAATATGTCAACCACACCCAAAGTTATAAGCGTTTGAAAAAAAAAATTCTCCACTAGGTGGCGCTGTTTCGAAACTTCTCAGGCTACTTCAGGGCATCGTGGTGATGACCCATACCAAGTTTCATAACAATCTGTTCATGCGTTCATAAAATACAGCATTTTTGCACATAATTCAAAATGGCCGACATCCAAAATGGCCGACATGGTAAAATTGGATATCAGTCGACTCGGCATGACGCCCTGAATCTAATGAGACCAATTTTATGATTTTTGGATAAACGGTTCAGAAGTTATAAGCCCAAATTGGCATTTTTCGTATCTCCGGACAGGTAGGTGGCGCTGCGCCGAAACGCTGCATGTTGCTTCAAGTCATGCTTGTGATGACATGTACCAAGGTTGGTTTGAATACGATAAAGCGTTGCGGAGATATAGCCTTTAGTGTGTTTTTGCAACCTCCACGTAAAATTTGTTTGTGTGTTTATTGAAAACGATTGGACGAATCAACTTGAATTCCATAACTTTTTGTCAACATGCTCTGAAGATGATCTGTTTCAATTTTCGTGAAAATCGGAGCAACGGCCTAGGAGGAGTTTGAAAAAGTAGGTTTTTCAGAAAATTCAAAATGGCGGGAAAATTTGCATACCGGAAAATGACATCATAGGGTGAAATCGAATCGGCTTGAGCCAAGGAATCCGATGAAAAAAGAATTTTGTTTCTAGCCCTTAGGGGTCAAAAGTTATAAGCATAAATATGAGTGAAACTTTGGACAGGTGGTGGCGCTAGAGGGATTGAGTTAGAGGCACCAAATTTGCTATAGTGACAGCTCAGACTGGCCTCTATGAGTGTGCCAAATTTCACAACTTTTTACCATACGGTTCTATGGGCTGCCAGAGACTCCTATGGCGGAAAAAGAAGAAGAAGCAGAATAATAATAGGAACACTAACGATTTCAATAGGTGCCTCCGCACCTTCGGTGCTTGGCCCCTAATAATAATAATAGGAACACTAACGATTTCAATAGGTGCCTCCGCACCTTCGGTGCTTGGCCCCTAATAATAGGAACACTAACGATTTCAATAGGTGCCTCCGCACCTTCGGTGCTTGGCCCCTAAATATAGCTGCAAGCAGCCATTATCGGGGCCAAGCGCAAAGAAGAAGACAAGACATGCCAGCATGGCTGGAAGTCTCAAGCCAACTGCAACAATGAGCCATTAAGGACCTTTTAAGTTGATTTTAGGCAAAATAGCAGTCAAATTTTAAATACAGTCAATAATAATGGTTTAATGGTTTATCACTTTCGACCAATAGGTGTCACTGTTACGAAACTGATGTGGTTTAGTCAGATTGAGATGACAATGACACATGCAAAGTTTGGTGTCAATATGTCAAAGCATTGCAGAGATACAGCCTCAAGAGTCATTTTTGCATCATGGCTCAACTCTGTTGCAGTGGTATATGAAAACTGTTTTGTCTATCAATCCGAAATCCATAAGTATTTGTCAGCATGGTCTGAAGACGATACGGATCAATTTTGGTGAAAATCGGACAAACGGTCTAGGATGAGTTTGAAAAAGTAGATTTTTAACAAATAACAAGATGGAGCACAGATATGTTTGCAAAATATGGCAAAATTGGTATCTATCTTCTCGGCATGAGCCAATGAATGTATTATGACCAGTCTCATTACAATAGGCTAATTTAATCAAAAGTTATTAGCATTTTTGTACATTTTATTACAACTTTTGACCACAAGGTGGCGCTACCCCGAAACTTTTTGAGTATCTTCAGGACATGGAGCGGAAGACACATACCGAGTTTTGTAACGATACGCTAATGCATTCGTAAATTATAGCATTAGCATTTTAAACCATAATACTGCATTGAAGTCAATGGGAATTTCATGTTTTGTTTTATTATAGCGCCACCAAGAGGCACAATCCCACCAATTTTTTTTATGTGTCCTCATAGTGAGCCCATACATATGTGTGTCAAGTTTGGTGAAAATATCTCATTTTGTTTTGGAGTTATAGACATTTATATGAAAAAACACGTAAAAAAGGACTGACACCTGACTTTGATTGGATTTTACTACCCCTTACTATCAATATTTTGAGATTTGGGCATTAGCGTATAGCTATCGACCTATGTTTCCGAACTTCTGAGGCTGGTTTCGTCTCGATCGGACTAGCGGTTTCGAAGATATCAGCAAATGTTTTTTAAGCACTAAATTACAACTCTGCGCAAACCATATGCCGAAACCTGGCAAGTCTGGTATCGTTGGAGTCGGCAAGGATTCAGGAGACCAAAAAACACACTCCCATCAAAATATGTCAACCACACCCAAAGTTATAAGCGTTTGAAAAAAAAAATTCTCCACTAGGTGGCGCTGTTTCGAAACTTCTCAGGCTACTTCAGGGCATCGTGGTGATGACCCATACCAAGTTTCATAACAATCTGTTCATGCGTTCATAAAATACAGCATTTTTGCACATAATTCAAAATGGCCGACATCCAAAATGGCCGACATGGTAAAATTGGATATCAGTCGACTCGGCATGACGCCCTGAATCTAATGAGACCAATTTTATGATTTTTGGATAAACGGTTCAGAAGTTATAAGCCAAAATAGGCATTTTTCGTATCTCCGGACAGGTAGGTGGCGCTGCGCCGAAACGCTGCATGTTGCTTCAAGTCATGCTTGTGATGACATGTACCAAGGTTGGTTTGAATACGATAAAGCGTTGCGGAGATATAGCCTTTAGTGTGTTTTTGCAACCTCCACGTAAAATTTGTTTGTGCGTTTATTGAAAACGATTGGACGAATCAACTTGAATTCCATAACTTTTTGTCAACATGCTCTGAAGATGATCTGTTTCAATTTTCGTGAAAATCGGAGCAACGGCCTAGGAGGAGTTCGAAAAAGTAGGTTTTTCAGAAAATTCAAAATGGCGGGAAAATTTGCATACCGGAAAATGACATCATAGGGTGAAATCGAATCGGCTTGAGCCAAGGAATCCGATGAAAAAAGAATTTTGTTTCTAGCCCTTAGGGGTCAAAAGTTATAAGCATAAATATGAGTGAAACTTTGGACAGGTGGTGGCGCTAGAGGGATTGAGTTAGAGGCACCAAATTTGCTATAGTGACAGCTCAGACTGGCCTCTATGAGTGTGCCAAATTTCACAACTTTTTACCATACGGTTCTATGGGCTGCCAGAGACTCCTATGGCGGAAGAAGAAGAAGAAGAAGAAGAAGAAGAAGAAGAAGAAGCAGAAATATAGCTGCAAGCAGCCATTATCGGGGCCAAGCGCAAAGAAGAAGACAAGACATGCCAGCATGGCTGGAAGTCTCAAGCCAACTTTAACAATGAGCCATTAAGGACCTATTAAGTTGATTTTAGGCAAAATAGCAGTCAAATTTTAAATACAGTCAATAATAATGGTTTAATGGTTTATCACTTTCAACCAATAGGTGTCACTGTTACGAAACTGATGTGGTTTAGTCAGATTGAGATGACAATGACACATGCAAAGTTTGGTGTCAATATGTCAAAGCATTGCAGAGATACAGCCTCAAGAGTCATTTTTGCATCATGGCTCAACTCTGTTGCAGTGGTATATGAAAACTGTTTTGTCTATCAATCCGAAATCCATAAGTATTTGTCAGCATGGTCTGAAGACGATACGGATCAATTTTGGTGAAAATCGGACAAACGGTCTAGGATGAGTTTGAAAAAGTAGATTTTTAACAAATAACAAGATGGAGCACAGATATGTTTGCAAAATATGGCAAAATTGGTATCTATCTTCTCGGCATGAGCCAATGAATGTATTATGACCAGTCTCATTACAATAGGCTAATTTAATCAAAAGTTATTAGCATTTTTGTACATTTTATTACAACTTTTGACCACAAGGTGGCGCTGCCCCGAAACTTTTTGAATATCTTCGGGACATAGAGCGGAAGACACATACCGAGTTTTGTAATGATACACTAGTGCATTCTTAAATTATAGCATTAGCATTTTAAACCGTAATACTGCATTGAAGTCAATGGGAATTTCATGTTTTGTTTTATTATAGCGCCACCAAGAGGCACAATCCCACCAATTTTTTTATGTGTCCTCGTAGTGAGCCCATACATATGTGTGTCAAGTTTGGTGAAAATATTTCATTTTGTTTTGGAGTTATAGACATTTATATGAAAAAACACGTAAAAAATGACTGACACCTGACTTTGATTGGATTTTACTACCCCTTACTATCAATATTTTGAGATTTGGGCATTAGCATATAGCTATCGACCTATGTTTCCGAACTTCTGAGGCTGGTTTCGTCTCGATCGGACTAGCGGTTTCGAAGATATCAGCAAATGTTTTTTAAGCACTAAATTACAACTCTGCGCAAACCATATGCCGAAACCTGGCAAGTCTGGTATCGTTGGAGTCGGCAAGGATTCAGGAGAGCAAAAAACACACTCCCATCAAAATATGTCAACCACACCCAAAGTTATAAGCGTTTGAAAAAAAAAATTCTCCACTAGGTGGCGCTGTTTCGAAACTTCTCAGGCTACTTCAGGGCATCGTGGTGATGACCCATACCAAGTTTCATAACAATCTGTTCATGCGTTCATAAAATACAGCATTTTTGCACATAATTCAAAATGGCCGACATCCAAAATGGCCGACATGGTAAAATTGGATATCAGTCGACTCGGCATGACGCCCTGAATCTAATGAGACCAATTTTATGATTTTTGGATAAACGGTTCAGAAGTTATAAGCCAAAATAGGCATTTTTCGTATCTCCGGACAGGTAGGTGGCGCTGCGCCGAAACGCTGCATGTTGCTTCAAGTCATGCTTGTGATGACATGTACCAAGGTTGGTTTGAATACGATAAAGCGTTGCGGAGATATAGCCTTTAGTGTGTTTTTGCAACCTCCACGTAAAATTTGTTTGTGCGTTTATTGAAAACGATTGGACGAATCAACTTGAATTCCATAACTTTTTGTCAACATGCTCTGAAGATGATCTGTTTCAATTTTCGTGAAAATCGGAGCAACGGCCTAGGAGGAGTTCGAAAAAGTAGGTTTTTCAGAAAATTCAAAATGGCGGGAAAATTTGCATACCGGAAAATGACATCATAGGGTGAAATCGAATCGGCTTGAGCCAAGGAATCCGATGAAAAAAGAATTTTGTTTCTAGCCCTTAGGGGTCAAAAGTTATAAGCATAAATATGAGTGAAACTTTGGACAGGTGGTGGCGCTAGAGGGATTGAGTTAGAGGCACCAAATTTGCTATAGTGACAGCTCAGACTGGCCTCTATGAGTGTGCCAAATTTCACAACTTTTTACCATACGGTTCTATGGGCTGCCAGAGACTCCTATGGCGGAAGAAGAAGCAGAATAATAAATATAGCTGCAAGCAGCCATTATCGGGGCCAAGCGCAAAGAAGAAGACAAGACATGCCAGCATGGCTGGAAGTCTCAAGCCAACTGCAACAATGAGCCATTAAGGACCTATTAAGTTGATTTTAGGCAAAATAGCAGTCAAATTTTAAATACAGTCAATAATAATGGTTTAATGGTTTATCACTTTCGACCAATAGGTGTCACTGTTACGAAACTGATGTGGTTTAGTCAGATTGAGATGACAATGACACATGCAAAGTTTGGTGTCAATATGTCAAAGCATTGCAGAGATACAGCCTCAAGAGTCATTTTTGCATCATGGCTCAACTCTGTTGCAGTGGTATATGAAAACTGTTTTGTCTATCAATCCGAAATCCATAACTATTTGTCAGCATGGTCTGAAGACGATACGGATCAATTTTGGTGAAAATCGGACAAACGGTCTAGGATGAGTTTGAAAAAGTAGGTTTTTAACAAATAACAAGACGGAGGACAGATAGGTTTGCAAAATATGGCACAATTGGTATCCATGTTCTCGGCATGAGCCATTGACTGTATTATGACCAGTTTCATTACAATGGGTTAATTTAATCAAAAGTTATTCGCATTTCTGTACATTTTATTACAACTTTTGACCACAAGGTGGCGCTACCCCGAAACTTTTTGAGTATCTTCAGGACATGGAGCGGAAGACACATACCGAGTTTTGTAACGATACGCTAATGCATTCTTAAATTATAGCATTAGCATTTTAAACCATAATACTGCATTGAAGTCAATGGGAATTTCATGTTTTGTTTTATTATAGCGCCACCAAGAGGCACAATCCCACCAATTTTTTTATGTGTCCTCATAGTGAGCCCATACATATGTGTGTCAAGTTTGGTGAAAATATCTCATTTTGTTTTGGAGTTATAGACATTTATATGAAAAAACACGTAAAAAAGGACTGACACCTGACTTTGATTGGATTTTACTACCCCTTACTATCAATATTTTGAGATTTGGGCATTAGCGTATAGCTATCGACCTATGTTTCCGAACTTCTGAGGCTGGTTTCGTCTCGATCGGACTAGCGGTTTCGAAGATATCAGCAAATGTTTTTTAAGCACTAAATTACAACTCTGCGCAAACCATATGCCGAAACCTGGCAAGTCTGGTATCGTTGGAGTCGGCAAGGATTCAGGAGACCAAAAAACACACTCCCATCAAAATATGTCAACCACACCCAAAGTTATAAGCGTTTGAAAAAAAAAATTCTCCACTAGGTGGCGCTGTTTCGAAACTTCTCAGGCTACTTCAGGGCATCGTGGTGATGACCCATACCAAGTTTCGTAACAATCCGTTCATGCGTTCATAAAATACAGCATTTTTGCACATAATTCAAAATGGCCGACATCCAAAATGGCCGACATGGTAAAATTGGATATCAGTCGACTCGGCATGACGCCCTGAATCTAATGAGACCAATTTTATGATTTTTGGATAAACGGTTCAGAAGTTATAAGCCAAAATATGCATTTTTCGTATCTCCGGACCAGTAGGTGGCGCTGCGCCGAAACGCTGCATGTTGCTTCAGGTCATGCTTGTGATGACATGTACCAAGTTTGGTTTGAATACGATAAAGCGTTGTGGAGATATAGCCTTTAGTGTGTTTTTGCAACCTCCACGTAAAATTTGTTTGTGCGTTTATTGAAAACGATTGGACGAATCAACTTGAATTCCATAACTTTTTGTCAACATGCTCTGAAGATGATCTGTTTCAATTTTCGTGAAAATCGGAGCAACGGCCTAGGAGGAGTTCGAAAAAGTAGGTTTTTCAGAAAATTCAAAATGGCGGGAAAATTTGCATACCGGAAAATGACATCATAGGGTGAAATCGAATCGGCTTGAGCCAAGGAATCCGATGAAAAAAGAATTTTGTTTCTAGCCCTTAGGGGTCAAAAGTTATAAGCATAAATATGAGTGAAACTTTGGACAGGTGGTGGCGCTAGAGGGATTGAGTTAGAGGCACCAAATTTGCTATAGTGACAGCTCAGACTGGCCTCTATGAGTGTGCCAAATTTCACAACTTTTTACCATACGGTTCTATGGGCTGCCAGAGACTCCTATGGCGGAAGAAGAAGAAGAAGAAGAAGCAGAATAATAATAGGAACACTAACGATTTCAATAGGTGCCTCCGCACCTTCGGTGCTTGGCCCCTAACAAGCAGCCATTATCGGGGCCAAGCGCAAAGAAGAAGACAAGACATGCCAGCATGGCTGGAAGTCTCAAGCCAACTGCAACAATGAGCCATTAAGGACCTATTAAGTTGATTTTAGGCAAAATAGCAGTCAAATTTTAAATACAGTCAATAATAATGGTTTAATGGTTTATCACTTTCGACCAATAGGTGTCACTGTTACGAAACTGATGTGGTTTAGTCAGATTGAGATGACAATGACACATGCAAAGTTTGGTGTCAATATGTCAAAGCATTGCAGAGATACAGCCTCAAGAGTAATTTTTGCATCATGGCTCAACTCTGTTGCAGTGGTATATGAAAACTGTTTTGTCTATCAATCCGAAATCCATAACTATTTGTCAGCATGGTCTGAAGACGATACGGATCAATTTTGGTGAAAATCGGACAAACGGTCTAGGATGAGTTTGAAAAAGTAGATTTTTAACAAATAACAAGATGGAGCACAGATATGTTTGCAAAATATGGCAAAATTGGTATCTATCTTCTCGGCATGAGCCAATGAATGTATTATGACCAGTCTCATTACAATAGGCTAATTTAATCAAAAGTTATTAGCATTTTTGTACATTTTATTACAACTTTTGACCACAAGGTGGCGCTGCCCCGAAACTTTTTGAATATGTTCGGGACATAGAGCGGAAGACACATACCGAGTTTTGTAATGATACACTAGTGCATTCTTAAATTATAGCATTAGCATTTTAAACCGTAATACTGCATTGAAGTCAATGGGAATTTCATGTTTTGTTTTATTATAGCGCCACCAAGAGGCACAATCCCACCAATTTTTTTATGTGTCCTCGTAGTGAGCCCATACATATGTGTGTCAAGTTTGGTGAAAATATTTCATTTTGTTTTGGAGTTATAGACATTTATATGAAAAAACACGTAAAAAATGACTGACACCTGACTTTGATTGGATTTTACTACCCCTTACTATCAATATTTTGAGATTTGGGCATTAGCGTATAGCTATCGACCTATGTTTCCGAACTTCTGAGGCTGGTTTCGTCTCGATCGGACTAGCGGTTTCGAAGATATCAGCAAATGTTTTTTAAGCACTAAATTACAACTCTGCGCAAACCATATGCCGAAACCTGGCAAGTCTGGTATCGTTGGAGTCGGCAAGGATTCAGGAGACCAAAAAACACACTCCCATCAAAATATGTCAACCACACCCAAAGTTATAAGCGTTTGAAAAAAAAAATTCTCCACTAGGTGGCGCTGTTTCGAAACTTCTCAGGCTACTTCAGGGCATCGTGGTGATGACCCATACCAAGTTTCATAACAATCTGTTCATGCGTTCATAAAATACAGCATTTTTGCACATAATTCAAAATGGCCGACATCCAAAATGGCCGACATGGTAAAATTGGATATCAGTCGACTCGGCATGACGCCCTGAATCTAATGAGACCAATTTTATGATTTTTGGATAAACGGTTCAGAAGTTATAAGCCAAAATAGGCATTTTTCGTATCTCCGGACAGGTAGGTGGCGCTGCGCCGAAACGCTGCATGTTGCTTCAAGTCATGCTTGTGATGACATGTACCAAGGTTGGTTTGAATACGATAAAGCGTTGCGGAGATATAGCCTTTAGTGTGTTTTTGCAACCTCCACGTAAAATTTGTTTGTGCGTTTATTGAAAACGATTGGACGAATCAACTTGAATTCCATAACTTTTTGTCAACATGCTCTGAAGATGATCTGTTTCAATTTTCGTGAAAATCGGAGCAACGGCCTAGGAGGAGTTCGAAAAAGTAGGTTTTTCAGAAAATTCAAAATGGCGGGAAAATTTGCATACCGGAAAATGACATCATAGGGTGAAATCGAATCGGCTTGAGCCAAGGAATCCGATGAAAAAAGAATTTTGTTTCTAGCCCTTAGGGGTCAAAAGTTATAAGCATAAATATGAGTGAAACTTTGGACAGGTGGTGGCGCTAGAGGGATTGAGTTAGAGGCACCAAATTTGCTATAGTGACAGCTCAGACTGGCCTCTATGAGTGTGCCAAATTTCACAACTTTTTACCATACGGTTCTATGGGCTGCCAGAGACTCCTATGGCGGAAGAAGAAGAAGAAGAAGCAGAATAATAATAGGAACACTAACGATTTCAATAGGTGCCTCCGCACCTTCGGTGCTTGGCCCCTAATAATAATAATAGGAACACTAACGATTTCAATAGGTGCCTCCGCACCTTCGGTGCTTGGCCCCTAATAATAGGAACACTAACGATTTCAATAGGTGCCTCCGCACCTTCGGTGCTTGGCCCCTAATAATAGGAACACTAACGATTTCAATAGGTGCCTCCGCACCTTCGGTGCTTGGCCCCTAATAATAGGAACACTAACGATTTCAATAGGTGCCTCCGCACCTTCGGTGCTTGGCCCCTAATAAAATGATTTATTCACCGCATTTTCCTCACTAACAAGGTGAATGAATTTCCTTTTCAGATTTGTCAGGTGAAAGTACTCAGGGTGGATGGGATTGTGGGATTGTTTGTTTCGAACAACTGACCATTATAAAGACCACTTCTTAACTTGTGTTACTTTCATTAAAACAGGTACATAATTAAGATATAGGAAGTACACAACCCTCAGAGCTCCAAAATATGAAACTCATTTAAGGTGCAACGTTTCTGCTCTGAATGTTTATTTAGTATTGCGCAGGGGTTACTCATTAGTCGGGCTATCGTATGAAAGGGAGATGGATTTGGCAGTGAAGAACAAACCCCTGCTGCTCCGGAAACATCGTTTGCTGGACACATCAATTTGTTCCTCTGCTACAGAGAGCTGGGAGCAATTGGCAACGTTCCAGCTCTCGTCTCCCCCTTCTCTCTCTCCCCCTTTCTCTCTCTCATCTACATATCTTTGTTATCAGGTTGGTTTTTGTGCGAGCGTTCGGCAGGGTTATCGTACCATCTGGACTGAGGCTCCTCGCCGCCTCTCACAAATTAAAACTCAACCTGTAAAATCAGCAAAAGAAACAATAAGCACCTTTAATCTCACACTCCCTTCACCTGCTTTTCAAAAGGAAAAGAAAGGCCCTTTATTAATTAGACTGGCATCAAGCGGCCGTACATAAAACAATGTCGCTCTCTTTTTATTCTCCTCTCCAATATAATGACTTCAGGACTGATGGAAAGGCCTCTTTGAAGATGACATTCAAATCCTGACATTTGAATTATTTTGTGTGTATCAGAGAGTCAGGCCTTTGTCAGGCCTGTCGCGGTGGTGTGTGTATGCAATGGCGAGCTATCTCTTTGTAAACCACTACTGACTGGGATTGTTTATACACCTGGGGGACTGGGGGATTGTTTTGTTTTTGTAAGCGTTTATATCATGAGAATTTTATGACATGGTAAACTTTAACAACTGCTATTTTGGGAAAATAACAGCAAAATATCTTCTTCAAGTTGGCTATTTCTACTTGAAAACGTTGGCTATAATGATATACACTTACTTAAAGGATTTTTATGAACACCATAATACTGTGTTTGACCCCCTTTCACCTTCAGAACTGCCTTAATTCTATGTGGCATTGATTCAACAAGGTGCTGAAAACATTCTTTAGAAATGTTGGCCCATATTGATAGGATAGCATCTTGCAGTTGATGGAGATTTGTGGGATGCACATCCAGGGCACGAAGCTCCCGTTCCACCACATCCCAAAGATGCTCTATTGGGTTGAGATCTGGTGATTGTGGGAGCCATTTTAGTACAGAGAACTCATTGACATGTTCAAGAAACCAATTTGAAAAAAATGAGCTTTGTGACATGTTGCATTATCCTGCTGGAAGTAGCCATCAAAGGATGGGTACATGGTGGTCATAAAGGGATGGACATGGTCAGAAACAATGGTCAGGTAGGCCGTGGCATTTAAACTAAGCCCAATTGGCACTAAGGGGCCTAAAGTGTGCCAAGAAAACATCCCCCACACCATTACACCACCACCACCAGCCTGAACAGTGGTAACAAGGCATGATGGATCCATGTTCTCATTCTGTTTATGCCAAATTCTGACTCTACCATCTGAATGTGTCAACAGAAATTAAGACTCATCAGACCAGGCAACATTTTTCCAGTCTTCTACTGTCCAATTTTGGTTAGCTCGTGCAAATTGTAGCCTCCTTTTCCCATTTGTAGTGGAGATGAGTGGTACCCTGTGGGGTCTTCGGCTGTTGTAGCCAATCCGCCTCAAGGTTGTGCGTGTTGTGGCTTCACAAATTCTTGGCTGCATACCTCGGTTGTAACGAGTGGTTATTTCAGTCAAAGTTGCTCTTCCATCAGCTTCAATCAATCAGCACATTCAGTTTTGAGTTAGGAGATTGTCTTGACCAGGACCACACCCCTACATGCATTGAAGCAACTGCCATGTGATTGGATGATTAGATAATGAGAAACTGAATTGGTGTTCCTAATTATCATGTAGGTGAGTGTATAGCCAGTATACTGTATATTGTAAAACTTAAGTTAAGTTGCTGCCTTAGGTTTCAAAGTTTAATCAAATATGCTGTACAATCATTTACATTTTATTAACTTCAAAAAAGTTGAATCTCGTATAATTGAAAAAGTTGATATTGCTTGAATTATTTTAATGAGTTAAAGTATAATGTAAAAACATATACGTTGTCATGACACTGATGATATAATTTTTTTACAGCGTGTGTGTGTGTGTGTGTTTGTTTGTTTGTGTGGGCATGTTTTTGTGACATATGAGGACACAAATGTGTATAATGACATGGGTATGACATAGGTATTACAAGGAGAGGGTGAAACTTGAGGACATTGGCCATGTCCCCACTTTTCAAAATGCTTATAAATCATACAGGATGAAATTTTTTCAGAAAGTAAAAATGCAGAATGTTTCCTGTGATGGTTAGGTTTAGGGGCAGGGGCAGTGTGAGGGGATAGAAAATACGGTTTGTACAGTATAAAAACTATTTTTATAGTATAAAACTATAAAATTACGCCTATGGAATGTCCCCATATGTCACAAAAACATATGTGTGTGTGTTGCATGGTGTATGAGAACGCAAATGTGTATAATGGCATAGGTATTACCGTTATATTATGTGACAGTGTCCTTATAAGCCAAATGGCATAAAAACACTGTTTTTTGAAATTCAAAATATTACACAAGTTTTGTTTTATTTTATGTGTGTGCTTAGTGTAGGGAGATATACAGATATACAGTTTGTACAGACTGGTTTGTATAAAAGCCATTACACTTCCCTGTAAAACGCATACAAAACAAATTCAATCTATTAATTAATTATGAATTTACTCTTTTATATGCTTATATTACTAATATAATATAATATAATATAATATAATATAATATAATATAATATAATATAATATAATATAATATAATATAATATAATTTTATATTATGATTTTTGGTAACACTTAATTTTGCAGCGTCCTTGTTACACTTTAACCCTAATAACTATAAATTATGCATAATTGCATGAGCTAACCCTAAACCATACCTAATTCTAACCCAACCCTATAGTAAGTATACATTTAGTTAATGAATTAAATTCAGTGCTTATCACTGAATCACTAATTACACTGTAACACTGAAGTGTACTGATTTTTTTTTTTTATCATTTTGAACATTTATGCTGTTTGTACAAGAACTAAGGTGCTAAACTGTGTTTCCACATCAAATTCGGCCTCAAAATTGGTTAACCTTCAGGAGTCAAAATATACTTTTCTCTGTAAAATATGCATCAGGAAGATTTATTGTCTATCGGTAAGTGACTTGCAATGCTCAACACAAGCCACCTTTTTGAGATTTTTCCCTTTTTGCCTGTCAAAGTTATGATCTAAAATCAGAATAATCCATCATGTTGTCGTGTAAAGAATTATGAAATGCTCTTAGGGAGAGCATATTCTTCAAAGAGAGGTAAACCGACGTTTAACAAAGGCATTTTAAAGTCAGCATTAACAAGACTGCAAGGTCTGCAGAAAAGGAGAGTAGGGGAAAAAAATAAAGGTAAAACACACGGTGTTTAATATCCTTTAGTCAATGACCTGCATAAACCACAGGCTAAATGTTGATCTATCTATCTATCTATCTATCTATCTATCTATCTATCTATCTATCTATCTATCTATCTATCTATCTATCTATCTATCTATCTATCTATCTATCTATCTATCTATCTATCTATCTATCTATCTATCTATCTATCTATCTATCTATCTATCTTCTGTCTGTCTAGGCAAGGTGTACATAATTATTACATAATGATTACTTGTCAGAAAATCCTTATATTTAGATTAACTTGGAATAATTTAAACCTTCATGTTAGTATTATTATATGGAAAATTTGGTATGACACCATATTTCACATATATGGAGATGATAAGGAACAGAAAAGCGTTGTTAAAGTCATAAATCATGTATATAGTCAATGATACAGATGTGTGTTGAAGGAGGAGAAAATAAAGCTAGTGTAATGGGTACAAGGAGGGCAGGGGACAGGAACAGAAGGGAAACGAGCACTGTAAAAAGGGTATTGCGTTCACAAGAGAGGGTTCACGGCCCTTGACCTCACAGGGAAGTGGAATCAGCATGCGCTAAGTGCATCGTCTTGTAGGTTTCAGCCAGGCTTTAAGCAGGAGCTTGGGCCCATACTGTGCTGAGGGAACTCTAGTGTATCCGCTTGAATTTAAACTCTGTGGAGAGGAAAAGAGCGGGAACCCTGCTAAGCTCTGTAACCAGAGGATGGTTTCTGAACATGGTCAGTGGCTGTACTGCCAGCTAGAATGATCATGTTCATCTTGACCTATTTTTGTGGTATAGCTAATATGTCTTTTATTAAAGACTTCCTTGCAGGCCTACCTAGGAAAACTGATAGTACAGTGTCCTCTGCAGCCACAACATCAGTAATATTTTGGATAAAGCCATGAAGATCCTGAGACATTAGGATTATGATCTAATTTATGCAAAAACATTCCTGGGAGAATGAGAGAAAGGAACAGAGCAGGGGTCAAAGGGCAAACCCTTGGCCGTTAACTTCCTTAGTGGCAGTTTCATTGTGATGTAAGCCTCCTCATATTGCTCTTTTGTCATGGCAACAGTTGAAGTCAATTGAACTGAAATTCCATTATCAGAGTAAAGTTGGCAGAGAGCCAATTTTTTTGAAAGCAGACTGACCACCCCGCAACTGGTCAACACCTTCAACAATTCATATGAAAAATAACATTAGCAGACAGTGAGTTGTTTGTTTGTTCTCTCTGGAGTATTGTCCTCCGAGTAATGTTGTACAGTCACAGAAGACATATGCTATACAATGAATCCAGAGAAAGGATTCATTGTAGTATACAGCATATTTTTGTTTATATAATATATATATATATATATATATATATATATATATATATATATATATATATATATATATATATATATATATATATATATATATATATATACCATGTAAAGCATTTTGAGTGCCTCGAAAAGTTCTTTAAAAATGTAACAAAGTGTTATAAATGTAAAAAAATATTATTTAATACACTCTCTGTGTAACAAGACACTTTAATATAAAAATAAACAAACTGAAAATAAAAGATGTAATGTAAAGTCCAGGCCTGGGGTGTGTTTCCCAAAAGCATCGTTAGCCAACTATGGTCGCAGGTTCCGTCGTTACGTGCTTACGTGTGCGTATGTGCGTTCGTGCTCTAGTACGTAAGAACGAGCCTGTGATTGAATCTGGAAATAAAACTAAATAATTGAGAAAAATACGAATGTCCATAATCTATAGCAAAAAAAAACAAAAACAAAAATCTAACATGAATTCGATCTCAAACTAAACGCAGTTATTGCACCACCACCTGCGTGACATCATTAACCAAAGTGTTTGAACGACAGATTTGTGACAGTATGGTGACTAGCTTTTTTTTTTAAACAGCTAGGACTATCCATCCCTCCATCCCTCCATCCATCCATCCATCTATGTATATGTGACAAAATTAACTGTGACATTAACAGGCTTAAAGGAACTGTATGTAAGAAATGTATTTCAATGAATCATAAAATGGCCCTGATATGTCACTAGATATTAAGAAATCATGTTAATTTCAAATACTTTTATCACTGACAACAGTAGTCTGGTCAGGATATTGTCATTTAAAATGTGTTGTTGGAGCCCTCAAATGATGTGGATGTTGATATGTTCGTGTTTTGGCCTGAAGCTCCACCCTCCACCTATCTACCAATCACGAAGTTAGTAGTGTTTCAGCATCCGGGTTGCCAGATCTGCTCTAGTTTCCACATCTGAAGCTACAAACATTCCTGCTGGATCCTGCAGCCTATCTGGCAACCTCGAGTCGGGGTGGATTGGTCAGTGTCTCATCTCCCAGATCCCTTTAAAAGCCAGTTGCGCTTGCACCGATTGCATATTTGCTATATTTACATGGCAGAATTTGTGAGTGGAAAGACTGAACGCTTTCTTTTGTTGGTCAATGGCATAGTCGATTCAGTTCCCTCAAAATAGCAACATGCAACAATGCACCTGCACACTTCGTTTTCAGACCAGCACTTAATGATATGAACCCTCTTTATGTCAAAAAGAACATGTTCTAAGTGAGATTTACATTATAATTATCTGAAATACCTTTAATCTTTTAAATCAAACATGTGGATCAGCTGATAAGTCAAGAACAGTCTTGCTACTGGAAAAAAATATAATGTTCATTATGCATTTTGAATATTGAATGCTTCAGTTTAGTCACAAGTAATTTCATAATTATTTAAAGAATCGCCATCCATGATGAAATCATGTAAAGTGTTAGAAATAAAGCCTAGAAATAAAACAGATATCAGATTAATATAATAAAAAACTTCAGAGATCAGAACAAAAATATTTTCTAAAACCTCAAAATCTGATTTATGAGATGGTCACACTCTTTTTATTCACACAGAATCATGTTGTCGTGTAAAGAATTTTGAAATGCTCTTAGGGAGAGCATATTCTTCAAAGAGAGGTAAACCGATGTTTAACAAAGGCATTTTAAAGTCAGCATTAACAAAATATTTTTTTTAATTTTTTTTTAATATTGAGCATGTGCTCACTAAGTAAATATCATCAAAGGCTGCAGAAAGAGTTTTAAATGGGTTGTGCTGAGATGGAAACAAAGAATAAATATTACTAAAACTAAAAGTCTTGCTCTTTATGAAAATAGACAGAAATGCTATAGTAAACAGCAGCTGAGAGTTTTAACATGCGACATTGCCAGGCAATGTCTATTGTTCTTTAGTGTCACTGTATATATATCAACACTGTATCAAAATGAATAATTATATCGTAGTTCTAGGAACAGTTCAGTCATGATGATTAATATAACGATCAATGTGTAATATACTATGATAATAAATTGCAAATTAAAAACCAACGTGAATAAAATAAATGGGTAACTGATTCCTGGGATTTGTTTTTCTTCACACTAAGCCACAGCCCCAGGATACTGTATGATGCATTATGGCATCTTTTGGTGTTTGCGCCGCAGGAATCATGGTTTTAGTTCTAGGAACTCCTTTTGGGGGAAGTAAATTAGTTCCTACTTCAGAGAAGGGTCTAACCCAGCACAATAGATACTAGCAGTGACGTAAGTGTGTGCTTATTGGCCGACCACATGTGAAACACCAGCATCCGCCATTTTTTAAAAAGGCGTAGCCTACATATAAATTATAGTCTAACAGTTATATATTTACTCCAGAAACTAACTATACGAACATGGAAAACAGTGATAGATGGACCTCTTAACCATTACGCTAAAGAGGAAATCAAAAGTACTTTTAAGGGGACCAAACTAAACCTGATTATGTATTTCTGCTAAGCTAGCAACATTGGGGATCAAACACACATCAACCAATAATACTTTTTCATATACTGTCTACTTTCTTTTGTGCTACTGTCTACTTTCTGACAGTGCTATCTAATAAAGTCTAAAAACAGGACTTTTAAACAGATCTTAAACTAATGAAAACAGAGAATGTGATAGCTGTGTGCTCAGGCTCTGGCATTCTAAGTGGGACAAATATAAAGGCTCGTGCCGTCAGAATAAAAGTCAAAACTACAAGCGCAGCTTATGAGTTCAGAGTTCCTATGGCGGTTGTGAATGCAACCAGGAAAATGTTCCTAGGGGAACTTTTAGTTCTCGTGGAAACACCCTGGTACCTAGTTCCTAGAACTATACCAGTGCGAAAGCCACTATTGTCGACTGTATCTTTTGTTCGCATCACCAGATGTGGACAGTATTGAAGAATTTTTTTCTTTCCAAGCAATTTTCTTTTTCAAGGATATGTACTTTATCAGTGTTCTTCTTTGGAAAACTTTTACTTCACAACTTTCCAAAACATAATATTGTACTTTTTACTGCAGTACATTTCATATTGAATATAATGTAATACTTTATTACATTAAATGTAGTGTAATAATGTTGTAATAATGTAAGTAAACATTGTTGTAATAATGTAAGTAATTCAAAGTTTTACTTGAGTAAGTAAGAAAGTGCTATATTTTTGTAATATAATTAATTAATGTAATTAAGTGTTAAAGGTAAGAAAACAACAACTTTTATTAATGAAATGTATTGCAGTAAAAAGTATGGCATTATATCACTGTAAAAAAATATTTAGAAAAAAAGTTACCTGGTTGCCTTAAAATTTTGAGTTCATTAAAATTACATTTTTGAGTTAATACAATGAACATTTTTTGAAATTCGTCAACCTTTATTAAAATATTATTAAAACATTTTGTAAGCATATTGTGTAATTTTGTGTGTTTTATTTCTGATGACGCAGTGAAACATGCCAAATAGTGCTATTTTCATGATTTATAAAAAAAAATTATGTGGTTTAGATACAATAATATTTTGAGTTTCCATTTATTAAACAAACGTCCTTCATTGTATCAACTCATTGTATCAACTCAAATGTTTAATTTCAATAAACTCAAAATTTTAAGGCAACCAAGTAACTTACTTTTTAAAGTTAAACCAACAAAAACCAACAATAGTTCCCTTTCAGTCGGTCACGTTTGACGTACGTCGGAACTGAACCGACGAATTGGGATCTGAACTCAGAGACCTATCCACTTCGAGTGTATAAAAACGAGCCAATCGGAGATTGGCATGTGATCCGCACATTCCACGCTCCGCCCCACAGCGTGGGTATAAATAGGAAGTGGAATGGCAGATCAATGCTTTCAACTTCGGAGCCGAACAGTACATGCTGTTGCCACGAAGAGTGTTATTTGAACGAGTCTTGAGAAAGGAAGGAACTGCCAGTGCGGGTGTAACGGCGCTTCAGCGAGAGACCGACCTTGTTGCAATCATTTGCATTCAAGCACCATTCACAAAAAGAGCTTTTGTTGTTGGTTCGCTGGGCGTTTTCCCTTTGAGTGTCACACGCAGGCTTGCACTGTGGACTGCGTGCTGACCGCGGTCATCTCCCTGAGTGCTTCAGCATAATCTAAAAGAGCAGTTTCCATCCTAAAAGAGCAAACACGGTTTGACCCTGCGTCTTTTTCAAGATGTCATTCAAACCGTGTGTTTCTGGGTGCGGTCGCTTTCTGTCCCCGCTTGACGGTCACGTTCGTTGTCTCACGTGTTTGGGCGTTCAGCACGCTGAGGCGGCGTTCGTGAATGAGTCGTGTTCCCATTGCGGGAACATGACCATCGCAGGTCCAGACTCCAATTCCTCAAAGCAGGTGGAGCACCCTCGCGCATCCCCCGGTCTAGCGGTCCTTCTGCGCCTAAGCAGAGGGCTGCTACTCTGGCTGATGACTTGGGTGGGGACCTGAGGGTGACGGTCAGGGCTAACCCGACGGGTCAAATGGCTCCTCGGGCCCCTCCCCCCTCCACTGTGCCGGTGGAGTTCCCGGAAGAGCGTGCTGACCTCTCGCGCGGAGTGCCAGCTGTTTCCTTCGGAGCTCCGGCGGAAGACAGGATGTCGGTCGCAGCATCGGGGGACGAGCTAATGGGCTCTGAGGATGAGGATTCGGCTGCGCTGCCCCCTTCGGGTGTGACAGCGTTGCCCGAGTCTGACCCAGAGCTTACGGCTATGCTTTCCCGGGCCGCCGCAAGCGTAAGGCTCGAGTGGAACCCTCCACCGTGTCCCGAACCTTCGCGGTTGGATGATTGGTTTCTCGGGACGGCCCGTGCTGGTTCTCAGCGCCCCGCCCCGGTGCCTTTCTTCCCGGAAGTGCATCAGGAGATCTCGAAGTCGTGGGCGGCGCCGTATAGCGCTCGCGTGCGATCGACGGACTCCTCCGTCCTCACTTCCCTCGATGGCGGTGCGGTGAAGGGATACGTGGGAATCCCTCCAGTCGAGCGGTCGGTGGCGATGCACCTGTGTCCCAAGACCGCTGCGGACTGGCGTGGTGCCCCGCGTCTCCCCTCCCGGGCGTGTAAGTTCTCGTCCGGGCTAACCGGCAAGGCTTACACAGCCTGCGGAGAAGCCGCATCGGCATTGCATGCCATGGCGCTCCTGCAGGTCTACCGGCCCAAGGCGCTCATGGAATTGCACGAGGGAAGTTCCGACCAGGGCGTTATGCAGGAACTGCGTGCGGCGACGGACCTCGCTCTCCGAGCGACGAAAGTCACTGCACGCTCCCTGGGTCGGGCGATGGCCACGCTGGTGGTCCAGGAACGCCACCTGTGGCTGAACCTGGCGGATATGCGGGATGCGGACAAGGTGCGATTCCTTGACGCCCCTATCTGCCAGGCCGGCCTCTTCGGCGACGCCATCAAGGACTTTGCCCAGCAGTTCTCGGTGGCCCAGAAGCAGACGGAGGCTATCAGAAACATCCTGCCCCGGCGACCCGCTGCTGCCTCCACCCAGTCGCCGGCCGCAGCCCCCCCGCCTGCTCGTCGCCGAGGGCGTCCCCCGGCATCCGCCTCCGCCCCTGCCAAGCCAAAGCAGCAGCCTCCGGCAGGGTGCCGGGCGCAAGGGTGGCACCCAGCCTGTCCAGACCGCTAAGCCTGCCGGCAAGCGCAAGGGGAAGCGGCCCTGAGACAGGCAGCCCAGGGAGGACAGGAGCTGCTCTTCGGGAGATGATGTCCGCATCTCTCCCCCACCCCCCGGAGGAGGACCGGGGGGCCCCGACTGGTACCCTACATCTGCCGCCAGCTCTCCGGAGCTCGGCGGTACCCACATATTCACAAAAAGAGCAGTTTCCTATCCCCCTGGGCCCCAAGAGGGTCAGGGTGGCAGTTCACGACGCCTCCGGGCTTTGTCTCTCCCTCCCTCCCCTCCCCTCACCAGGGGGCAGCAGAGTGGGCTCCGAGGACGCCTCCGGGCCTTCTCACCCACTCTCTGCCTCTCCCGGGAAAGCTCAGACAACACTCCGGGCCGCCCACGGGCCTCCCGAGTCGGGTCTGAGCATCCCACCTGTCTGCCTCCGGGCAGCGAGCAGTCGCGCGGGCTCCGAGGACGCCTCCGGGCCTTCTCACCCGCTCCCTGCTCGCACCAGGAGAGCTCACGTGACACTCCGGGCCGCCTCCGGGCCGCCTCCGGGCCTCCCGAGTCGAGCCAGAGTTCTCCGTTGTGCTGCCCCACCCCGGGCATGTCTGTGGTGCCGTTGGTCCCGCTGGTACGGCCCCTGGGAGCGTTGCTACAGCTCCCTTGACCGTCCCGTTGGCTCATCCGTACCATCAGACTCGGCTACGCGATTCAGTTCGCGCGCCGGCCACCCAAGTACAAGGGCATCCTCTTCACCTCAGTGCGAAGCAGCGATGCTCAAGTCTTGCGGTCAGAGATCGAGGTCCTACTGGCGAAGGACGCGATCGAGCCGGTTCCTCCAGCCGAGATGAAGACAGGGTTCTACAGCCCTTACTTCATCGTGCCCAAGAAAGGGGGTGGGCTCCGGCCAATCCTGGACCTGCGCGTCCTGAATCGGGCCCTGCACAAGCTCCCGTTCCGGATGTTAACGCAGAAACGCATTTTTCAATGCATCCGTCCCCAGGATTGGTTTGCAGCGATCGACCTGAAGGACGCGTACTTCCATGTCTCTATACTCCCTCGACACAGACCGTTCCTACGCTTTGCGTTCGAGGGGAAGGCATACCAGTACAAAGTCCGGCCCTTCGGGCTGTCCCTGTCGCCTCGCGTCTTTACGAAGGTCGCGGAGGCAGCCATTGTTCCACTCCGAGAACGCGGCGTTCGCATCCTCAACTACCTCGACGACTGGCTCATTCTCGCCCAGTCTCAGGAGCAGTTGTGCGAACACAGGGACATGGTGCTCAGTCACCTCAGCCAGTTGGGCCTTCGGGTCAACCGAGAGAAGAGCAAGCTCTGTCCTACGCAGAGAATCTCTTACCTCGGTATGGAGCTGGATTCGGTCAGCCAGACTGCGCGCCTCACGGAGGAGCGAGTCAGGTCGGTGTTGAACTGCTTGAATATGTTCAAAGGCAGAACAGCGGTCCCACTGAAACTTTTTCAGAGGCTCCTGGGGCATATGGCATCCGCAGCCGCGGTCACGCCGCTCGGATTGCTTCATATGAGACCGCTCCAACACTGGCTTCATGGCCGAGTCCCGAGGTGGGCGTGGCAGAGCAGCCAGTACCGGGTCCCAGTGACTCTGTACTGCCGCCAAACCTTCAGTCCATGGTCAGACACGACGTTTCTCCGGGCCGGGGTGCCCTTAGAACAAGTGTCCAGGCATGCTGTGCTGTTCACGGATGCCTCATCCACGGGCTGGGGGGCCACGTACAACGGGCATGCAGTTGCGGGGCTGTGGACGGAACCGCAATTGCATTGGCATATCAATTGCCTCGAGTTGCTAGCAGTACACTTGGCACTGCGCCGCCTCAAGGGGCTGCTACGTGGCAAGCATGTACTGGTCCGTACGGACAGCATGGCGGCCGTTGCGTACATCAACCGTCAGGGTGGTCTACGCTCCCGTCGCATGTTCCAACTCGCCCGCCACCTGCTCCTGTGGAGTCAGAAGCATCTGAGGTCGCTTCGGGCCATTCATGTCCCTGGTGCGCTCAACCAGACAGCCGACGAGCTCTCTCGGCAGCCAGCACCTTCGGGAGAGTGGCGACTCCACCCCCAGGCGGTCCAGCTGATATGGGACCAGTTCGGAGCCGCTCAGGTAGACCTGTTTGCCTCTCCGGACTCGACCCATTGCCAGTGGTACTATTCCCTGACCGGGGGTACCCTCGGCACAGATGCACTGGCGCACAGCTGGCCCCGGGACCTACGCAAGTATGCGTTTCCCCCAGTGAGCCTTCTTGCACAGACACTGTGCAAAGTTAGGGAGGACGAGGAGCAGGTCTTGCTAGTTGCGCCGTATTGGCCCAACCGGACCTGGTTCCCAGAACTTACTCTCCTCGCGACAGCCCCTCCTTGGCCCATTCCCCTGAGGAAGGACCTTCTTTCTCAGGGACGGAGCACTCTATGGCACCCGCGCCCAGACCTCTGGAATCTTCATGTCTGGTCCCTGGACGGGACGCGGAGGTTCTAGATGGACTACCACAAGCAGTCGTAGATACCATCTCTTCAGCTAGAGCCCCCTCTACGAGGCGCCTCTATGTACTGAAGTGGAACCTGTTCGTTGAGTGGTGCTCTTCCCGCCGGGAAGACCCCCGAAGGTGTTCGATTGGTGTCGTGCTTTCCTTCCTGCAAGACGGGTTGGAGCGAAGGCTGTCTCCCTCCACCCTCAAAGTGTACGTCGCCGCAATAGCGGCGTATCACGACGCAGTCGAAGGTAAGTCCGTGGGAAAGCACGACCTAATCGTCAGGTTCCTCAGAGGTGCGAGGAGACTAAATCCTCCTCGTCCATCCTCGATACCCTCTTGGGACTTAGCTCTAGTGCTCAGAGCACTTCAGAGCCCTCCCTTCGAGCCTTTGGAGTCTATTGAGATTAAAATCCTGTCAATGAAGACAGTGCTCTTGACTGCATTGGCCTCTATCAAGAGGGTAGGGGACCTGCACGCACTTTCGGTCAGCGAATCGTGCCTAGAGTTCGGGCCTGGTAACTCTCACGTTGTCCTGAGACCCAGGCCCGGATACGTGCCCAAGGTTCCTACCACTCCCTTCCGGGACCAGGTGGTGAACCTGCAAGCGCTGCCTTCGGAGGAGGCAGACCCAGCCCTGGCTTTGTTGTGTCCGGTCCGCGCTCTTCGCGCTTACATTGACCGGACCCAAAGCTTTCGGACCTCAGAGCAACTCTTCGTCTGTTACGGAGGCCAGCAGAAGGGAAAGGCTGTCTCCAAGCAGAGGTTAGCCCACTGGATAGTGGATGCTATAGTCTTGGCTTACCAGTCCCAAGACGTGCCTTGCCCGTTCGGTGTAAGAGCACACTCCACTAGGAGTGTTGCGTCTTCCTGGGCGCTGGCTCAAGGCGCCTTGCTGACAGACATTTGTAGAGCTGCGGGCTGGGCGACACCTAACACGTTTGCTAGATTTTATAGCTTACGTGCAGAGCCGGTATCTTCCCGCATCCTCGCCCCTGGTGGCCAGGAGCGCTAAGTGCCCGTTCTAAGTGTCGGCTTGCAACGCCACTCCCGCCCTCTGGGCCGGATACGTGCGTTTATTGTCTCCAGTTGTGTTCCCCGGGAAACCGGCTAACCCTGTCGAGCTCCTCCGTCACCCCATGCGGTGTCAGACGTTGCGGACCGTCTGACGCTAGGCCTGCACCCGTATGCTTGTGGAACGTGGTTGTAGGCTGGGTTCCATATGTAGCGGTTCCCTCACGGCGACCCCATATGTGTATTCGTCCACGGTATCAGCTACCCTTCGGGCTAGCCCCGTGTCTTTCCCTTGACAGAGCCCGCTCTGTCGTCTCTGGGCGTGTTCTTTCCCCCCTACAATTAGGTTGGAACCACCCCAGAGACTGCCATATGTTGCACTACCCTGCCAGGTTAGTCCTTATGTGTATTCCGCCACCACTCCTTCCCTGAAGGACGTGGCCCCGCAGCGTACCTCTTCCGAGAGGGCACGCTTCCCAGCGGTCTATGGTCACTCTAAGTGGGTCTTGCAGAAACAGCAGTGACTGACCTCCCTGCTTGGAGCCCTGACTTCCGTACCATACTAGACGGTCCAGTGCGCTCAAGCAGGACGCTGGAAGGGCCAGCATCCTGGCGTTTTCCAGAGGGATCCCAATTCGTCGGTTCAGTTCCGACGTACGTCGAACGTGACCGACTGAAAGGGAACGTCTCGGTTACGTATGTAACCCTCGTTCCCTGAAGAAGGGAACGGAGACGTACGTCCCGTCGCCAGGTGCTGTGCTTCAGCTAGGAGCCCAGTCACGTATTCGGCTCCTCAGTTGAAAAAAGCATTGATCTGCCATTCCACTTCCTATTTATACCCACGCTGTGGGGCGGAGCGTGGAATGTGCGGATCACATGCCAATCTCCGATTGGCTCGTTTTTATACACTCGAAGTGGATAGGTCTCTGAGTTCAGATCCCAATTCGTCGGTTCAGTTCCGACGTACGTCTCCGTTCCCTTCTTCAGGGAACGAGGGTTACATACGTAACCGAGACGTTTTTTACAGTGTGCTTTGTATTGTGGTGAAGTAAAAGTTTTCCAAAGAAAAACACTGATAAAGTATACTTAAAAATGTACTTGAGTAAAAAAAGTAAAAATACTCCAAAATTGTCGGCTTCTGTGCATCACATGCCTTAAATAGCCAATCAATTCAAAGAATTGCTCCTTATGATAGCAGCATATCAGGTGTGGTTAGATTATGTTCTGCAAACAGGATCAACATGGCAAGAAAAAATACAAATAATGTTGATGTTAGCTGCATGTAATTCATTTCTACTCTGTAATTCATAATTACTCTGCTGATACTTCCCTCACTCCTACCCCTACCCTTAAACTTACCCATACCACCACACATTTACCCGTATCCCACCACAATATCAGCAAAAGTGTTTCGCAATACAATTTGAACACAATAAGTACATTGTACTTATTTTTTGATGAAAGTACATAGTAGTTAAGGCCACCTAATATAAAGTGGGGCCTTTAGTTTTAATGACAAACAAATAAAACTACACACATTTTAGCTCACTTGATTCTTGATTTTACATTTTGCTCTGTCCTGAGTAAAATGAGAGAAGATCCACATATGTGGCTGCTTGTAACTTACCGCAACGTGATTGTTTCCAGCATGTTGCTGCTTGCTCCCACACATGCTCGCACTCACACACTAATGCCTCAAGACCCCTTTCCGACCCCCCATGTGTGAGACAAATTTAACATGTTAGATTGAATTTTCATGTTTTTTAAATTGCCAGACATGTCTATGTTACAAGGCAGATGAGTGCTTGCTGCAAACCGCTGTAAAGAAACTGTGTCCAGGTTTTTTTTTTTTTTTTTTTTTTTTTTGTGTGCCTACAATCGAATCTCTAAGCTCCCACAAGGATAAACAATCTGTCTTTTCAAAAGCTGAGCTGTTATGCTACATTTATAGCACCTTCGACCCCTCATTAAAAGTCATTATAGGATAAAAGGCTCTTGTGTAGTTTTACAATGTATAGCGTTATGAATGATTAGTGGTCTCATACAGAGCTGACCACTGGGATCATTACAGGCTTAGAGTTCCAGCACTTGAATCTCACTCTCCATCCCTGTTGTGCCGCTAACAGGATAATTTGCCGTAACGCTGAAACATACGTTTTGGCGGTATAACTTTATGAGGCAGGTTAATCAGATAAAGATTTAAGCCTGAGCTCAGTTAATCAGAAACAGCGCTAACCTCGTTGCCGCCACTGCGTTCCCTCTGCAAGGCGACGTGGGAATCAAAAAGCAAGTCAAAGGGTAAGTTTGAAATTAGCGTGGTTTTATCTGATGTCGCTGACCTGCACAGGTGCTATCTACTTCCTCCCTTCAACCCACTTCCTGTTTCAAACCTGACCCTTCCCTCTAGTCAACATACTCACCCTAGCGGAATGCTTTCAGCAAATGCTTGCAGTAAGAAAAAAATTCTTTCCCATGTTTGGGGTGATAGTATAAGTGGAGGTCTGAGGAGAGCTGGGTGTTGTTTTGTAGGCCGCTACACCGTGGCCCCCCACTGCTGTGCCTGTCACATGTAATTAAACATTTGGCCTCCACAATTACTCAGCAGAGTACACATGCCAGCGTTCAGCAGCCCTGAATATGCATTTCAAAGCTTCAGCGTTCCCCTAAAGTGCTGAACTGACAGGAGTAGAGAGGAGATGCCTGAAGGGAGGGACAGAAGCAGAACGAGAGAGAAAACGAGAGAGCGAGACCGTAGGAAAGGGGAACAGAGGGCATATGCTGGCAGGTTTGGAAGGAATGATTAAAAGAGGGCTGGGATTGGGAGGGCATGATTTTTGTGATGTCAGCAGGGTCTAGAGCGAAGCCACATGGTGAAAGAGGGGAGAGGAATCGCAACATCAAAACAATCTTTAAACTGTCACCGGGCGTTACGCACTCACCCACTCACACATACCCACGTCAACACCTTTCTTTGCGCTCAAGTGCATCTACTCACTTATACTTTAACCACTTATACCACGAACGTATAGATACACACGCTACCGCTCTAATGAGATTCACAGACATGCTGTCTTGTCTCGCCGGAAAGACGTGCTCGCGCAAACATTCGGCGCTGTGTGTCCATGGGTTATAAGGTCTTTAATTGGATGCTGCCAACGACTCTGAATTTTCACTTTTCCTTTTTTACAGTTTTACTGTCCTAAAACTGGGAGACTCTTGTTGATGTTACCTGTACTGCAGTCAATTTTATTTTTTTCTATGCAGTTATTTATTTTCCATCTACTTTTACAGAGATTTGACTGCTTCCCTCCGACAGTACTCTGGGTCTCACTGTGACACCGCTCCTCCTGCCCCAGCTGTGTTTGTTTCTCTGTAGCTTTGCTCGACTGTTTTCCCAGTTTAGCCGTACAAATGCAGAACTGTCACTTTTATTCAGAGCGTAAAATCTAACAGGATGAGAATTTCGGCAACTTCCTGGGAGACACACACTTGGTTGCCTTGACTTTATAGGTGGGGAGCATCACGTATAGTAAGGAACAGGAGGTGTTTCAGACATAAACATGAAAGAAGGCAAATAGACACTTCTGCCTAATTAATTTGTATTATATTAATTATAATACAAATTCATTTTATATTAATTTGTATTATATTACTTCTCATATAACTATGACTATGACTATTGCTATGGTTGTTCTTAGTTTTCTTATGATTGTGTGGTTTCAAGTGATAATTGTCTTCACAAATAAGAGATAAGAGAATGTCTCAATTTTGAGGTTTTTAACCTGATAGTGTTGTAGTTTCCCATTGAATTTGCTTTGGTATAATATCTTGTTGCATTTGTACTGATTAGATGAAGATGGAGACAAAGATAAAGTTTAATCAGCATCACTTTGTCTCTTGCTTCCTGCTCTTCCTTTGCTTCTTCTGTCAACCTCTCAGACTGATAGAAGAAAGATATTACTCTTGACACGTATACTCAGACCATAGACTGTAAAAAAATATGGGCGTGGTGCCCGTGACGTCACCCATAGGATTCCGATAAGCCGTTCTGAAGCATAAAGTAGAGACGAGTTGGCCATTGCCATCTTGCCCAGATAACAGCAAATGGGCAAAGAGGCGGGATGTGGGCGGAGCTTAGGTGACGCAGTGACTATACAGCGGATAAATGGATATCCACCAATTAACCACGGCCTTAATTATGCAGAACTTTAAGGCTTTATATAATGTATCCAAATGAAATCTTTTTTAAAAATCACTTCCCTCACAGTTGTCATGAAGGGCAAAATTAGCCGTATAGACCAGTTTTTTTTTTTTTTCTGCTGTAAAGTTGAGAATTTTAACATGGGGCTCAATGAGATTCTGCTCCCTTCTGGAGCCTGTCCCTAGTGGCTAGTCGAGCAATTGCAGTTTAGTTTACTTCCGTATTGGCTTCAAGAGAGACCATGGGAGGTTGCCGCTTGACCCAGACTATAGGCGTTTCTTAGCCTGACAAGCCAGACCCACATCAAGATGTTTGGTCTGGAAACTCACCATAGACAGGGCTCAATCCGAGGGGCGGGATAAACGGTTGTCTTTCAAACTCCCTCTGCACACGATAGGATAGCGCTACAACCAACCAGAGCAACGAAGGTGAAACAGAGCTTGTTGATAGATCAAACTTTCACCGTATCCGGTCGGCTAAACTCCGAACACATCTTCCCTTTTTAAGAATGACTTCAGTGCCGTTCTTTGTTCGTTTCTCAGAGAAAAGCTTAACTCGAAGTCTTCCAGAATCGCAGTCAAAGCTGATTCGAAAGACCGCCGCCGTTCGCCAGTTTCTGTGTTTACTAGACAACAGAAGCACGCAAACGCAACTCGGCCGTCGTCATTATGGCCCCGCCCGCCGACTCTATACACGATGAAATTGGCCCGTCCAGATTGTGAGGACAGCTCAGCTCAGAAGGGTATTGAGAGTTCCTAGACGACACTTGTGGGCAGATTAAATTTGCTGCCGCTAGGGTGCGTCTAGATTTCTAGGCTAGGCGTTTCTCAATGTCAAGGAAGGATCCTCGGAAGCCAGAATTCCAAGGATGCTACATCATCGACATCCGACGAAGGACTGTTCCAATGTCAAGGATCCTCGGAATTTCAACCAAGGACTGAGTCCTTCGTTCAAAATATATGTCATACACAGGAAAGGATGCATATGAGTAGCCTTCTCGCTCTTCGCGTTCTCAAATCACCCACAATCCTATGCGCGCAGCTTTGCTATCTTCAGACGTTTGCAGAGTCGGCGCGTGAACGGGGCAAATATGCTTGTATCGGGGTTCGTAGATGGGATGGATGGAGGCGGGAACCGGCGAACGCTCAGCAACTTTATAATAAATAATAAACAAAACGAAAGTAATGCCGGTAGCCCCTCACGGACGACTGCCCGCACACACATATTAAAACATAAACAAACCATAACATAAAGTCCAGGCCTGGTCCTCTCTCATCTTCCACACTCCTCTATTTATACTTCCGTTACTCTGCCGTGAGCCGAGACCGGTGTGGCGATCAGTTGCCGCTCATTATCACTCCACCGGCCCGCTCTCATGGTCCCTCGCCTCCCTGCTTGCCACACTGCTTTTATTTACGTTACCAAACATTTGTTATAACCGTAGTAAATTTAAGTAAAGTTTAACGTTTAAATGCTGGTACAAATTACTACTGTATTGATATAAAAAATATACAAATAACGTTACACATAACGTTATTGATGAGCCATTGATGGCCAACGGACCTTTTCACTGACGAAATGACACAATGACGTGCACAGCCTGTTCCATTTACGTGTTCTCCGAATGCTAAAGAGGAGCCTCGTCTAGCCTCTGAAGGAAGTGACATGGAAGGATCAGTCCTTCCAAGGAAGCATCCTTGACATTGAGAAACACCTTATACGCGATTTCGATGCACCGGATGTTTACTTTTAAAAACAAATGAATCATGTAGAATCCAGTAAACCTAAGTATTCTAAATATATATGGATATGAGAACATAAAACTAAATTCACAAGTTCACACTCACAAATAAATGGTGTGTATATTTGGCGTGCTGTCAGAGGAGAAGGCAACGAGCTTGGTATTTGGCCTGAACTCAGAGTAACCCCCACATATACACACACACACACACACACACACACACACATATATATATATATATATATATATATATATATATATATATATATATATATATATATATATATATATATATATATATATATATATATATATATATATATATATATATATATATATGCTTCCTTTAATACAGGATAAACAATAATTGCTGATGACGAGTTGATCTGGATAGATCATTTGAACAGGCTCCTCCCAAACTTTGTTAATGAAACATCCTTTAAACAAACATCTCTTAAATATTTTCTAATTTCATTGTGAACATTTTATTAAACATGAACCTTTATTTTTATTAAGAAGGCGTATGTCTTCTATTGTTGGCTCACGTCCTGCTATTTTAGACTCATCATAAATCTAAGCAATTAATTTGGACAAGTGCAAACTGGGTGCCTCAGATGTACAGACGTACCTGCTCAGCCAAAATCGGATCGATGTTGTGCAAAGTTATGAAAAATGCCATGCACACTCAACACACATGAAAGCCCACACCGCAATGACATTGTTTGTGCCGTGTGCACCTTTGTGCACATGCAAACACGGCGAGTATAATCCAAGCTGTATCAAATCCAATTATCCAATTTGCATGCAGATGATGTCACCGTTTTCGTGAATTTTAGTAGTTTATTTATCGGAGACGATAACAGTATCGCTGTGTTTTCGGGCTCCCAAAGCGCAGTTGTCGTGTAAATGAATGGCCAAAGAGCATAAAAAGTTTTTGGTTTTTAGTTAAAAACTGTGTTGTGTAAACAGCTCCTTAGACATATTAATACCTAAAGAATAAATATAAGTACCTTATAAATGGGTACTGCCCCAGAAATGCATTTGTACCTTTTTTCTTCTTTTTGTGTGTGTGTAACTTCTGAATCCTCGTCCCTTCTTTGCTGCATTCTTGTGGCACTGCTGAAAACACCTGCCATATTTCTGCATTGGGCCTCTTGCCCTCTTATATGCCACAGGGGCTCCTCGTACTTAAGTGAGCCCCTGTTCTGGAGGGGGTATTGTGCTGCGTGTCGATTGGCATGGCCTATGTCATGCCAGCTGGCATGCGGAAGAAACCAACAATGCCACACTTTGTGCACAACGGCCCACTCGGGACAACTGTGTTATTAGATGCCAAATAGCCAATGCTGGAGGTTCATGCACATACAAACTGTAAAAAATAAAAACGGAAAATGTACTGCACTGTAAAAAAAAAAAAAAAAAAAAAAGTCTGTAAAAATAGGGCACAATTTACTGTATAAAAATGATTTTTTTTTTTACAGTACACAATAACGATATACCAGGCACTAATATTATATTCATTCATATATATAAATATGTGTACTGTATACATCAATAGTTTGCAGATTTTTTCCAACTGCTTACACACGTTTTCAAAACTATGTCTACTTTTTTGAAACTGTAAAACTGCATGTAACAAAGTTCGTAGTGTGAGGAAGGTAGAGGACACGGGGGTCGGCTGGACGGCTCTCTCTCCCGCTGCAGACCTCGCTGAACCACGCCCCCCTTGCCACACTGCACAATTGTAAAACACAAAATGGAAAATGCCTCACATCTCCTTCAAAATGTAACTGCATTCAAAATGCCATGTACACATGTCAGAATGAAGCATTTGCATTAAACGGCAAACACTTCTTTCAAACATTTTTGGATATACCGTGTAAACACTGTTGTTCTAAATCTAAAGCTGTTTGGTCTTTCATAGGTTTATATCTACATTTCAATACAATGTTCTACAGTGAAAGTAATCTGCTGAGAGGGGTAACAAGTACACTGTAAGCCAATGCAATGAAACAAAACATATTTATTAGGCCAAACATTACTGGTCTATAAAGTAGCATACAACAAAACCATAAACATATGTAAACCAAAAGTATATTCTAGAATACAATAAAGAACACAATTGTGTGTGTGTGTGTGTGTGTGTGTGTGTGTGTGTGTGTGTGTGTGTGTGTGTGTGTGTGTGTGTGTGTGTGTGTGTGTGTGTGTGTGTGTGTGTGTGTGTGTGTATGTGTGTGTGTGTGTGTGTGTGTGTGTGTGTGTGTGTGTGTGTGTGTGTGTGTGTGTGTGTGTGTGTGTGTGTGTGTGTGTGTGTGTGTGTGTGTGTGTCTCCAACTCCCCGTACTCTGTCTGCATTGCTTGTTCAAAACCTATAATTGACCTTTGGCCTATTCTAAAGCCATAATTGGTTGGTGTTAAGTAAAGCAATGAGTGTTTGCACTCATGAGGAGTTAGTGCGGGGCACTGGTGAATTAGTGTGGCATTTTGATTGGTTGTGTTTAGAAAAGGAAATCAAGATTCCTCTTACACTTCTGTGTGTTACAAAGAGAATTGAGCATTGAGTTTTGCAAAAAGTGTCTTATGAAATTGTAAACTGAGTCTGAATTACTGTATGGTTTTGCCGATTTGGTGTGGTTCTGGTGTTTGAGTGTCAGGTTTCAGAAATTGTGTGACAAGTTAGTATTTTGTGTGTAAGCAGTTGGAAAAAACGTTAATATAGTCACCGCCTTAAAATTCTTCTGTGTATATATTCTACTCTAGTTGCAACTATAGTTTTTTAAATAAGTAGCAATCCCTGTCATTTATAGAAAAAGATCAGCAAAGTGAAAATTTTATCATTATTTCCTTAACCTTATGTCATTCCAAATGCATATATATATTTTTTATATATATATAAAATTCCTAATGGAACAATTCATAGTGACAAATGGCTGTCAAGCTCTAAAACAGACATGCAATTACTACAAATACAATTAGAACTGAAATAAAAATAAATTAAATATCAATAGAAATATTCAAACAAACAAAACCTAATTACTTAAAGGTGCAATAGGTGATCTGGAATGTTAACATTAGCCTGCTAGCATTAAAAGCATACGATCCCACCCTCCCTGCAAACCGCAGTCCAAAGCCATGCCTCCTCTAAAACACATGAACACGCAAAGACAAGAAGAAGCGAGACAACTAGAGATGACGCTCTCGCATGACATCAGTAGAGGAAAAGTTTTACAGTACAGAGAGTAACAGTACTACAATAACGAACAAATAAACAAACAAACAAATGACTGTTTGCCATTCTTACTCTGTCTGCAGAGCGTATGTGAACATGCTGATGACGTATGCCCTTACGAAAGGAAAATATATTTACCAATATATTACTTGAAATATATTATAATATATTGTAAATACATGGTATAATATATTGATGGTATTATACAATATATTATATATTGCAAAATAAACAAATGATTGCTGTATTCATATATTGCAGTATATTGGAGACTATAAATATTAAATCCCATATATGTGAATATATTGCCTAATGTAAGTGCCTAATTACATGATATTTTCTAATATACTGCAATATATTTTTCGTAAGGGTGATGTCTGCGTGAACAGGCTGTGCAGTGTTATGCAAACACAATTGATTGACAGGGAGCATTATTTCATTTGGACCGAATACAATGATTTAAGGAACATTTTATGGTCATATGCCTTCCAGAGATTTATAAAAACACATTTAAACCGCTTGACATAGTGATTGCTATCAGGAAATGGGAAAAATCTGTAGAGCATAACCTATTGCACCTTTAAAATTAATAAATTAATTACTTTAAGATGAAAATATGAGCTAATTCAACATTTATAAATGAATAAAGATTTTGGCTTCAATAAAGAACCCAGATAATATATTTGTTTGATAATAATCGCTATTCATAGTATCCATTGGCACCTTATTCACATCCAACCAGGCTTCACTTGATCTCATAACTACAGCAGAGAAATACAAAGTTCTGTCATGAAACTGGTGTAGGCGGATTGGTCCTTAACACAGTCTGGTTGCAGTCACATAATAGGGCACAGCTGATTGGTTACTGCTGTATGAGTAGCCAGTGAACTCATTTTCAGAAACCCTCCCCCTTCCCCAGCTCCACTTGTATAGATCTGCTACAGGTAATTTATGTATGCTATATTGTACAGAGGCAGCATGTCTTACTTGCTCACAACAGCTTTGTATATCCTTTTAATATATCCAGCCAACCTACTATACAATGGGAATCCTACAGCAAGAATGGCTAATTCATACAGGCCAGCAGAGAAAGTGACATCGATCATTAAGGAACTAGGCCTACATTTCCATGCATAAAACAATTTAAGCAAACTGACTAAAGTTGAACATGCATGCCTTCAGTTATACGTCCTGTCATGTGGTTTGTACACATCTAGCATCACCTCCTTGATCGTTCTCTGCTTCTCATCACTCCCCATCTTCTTCAGTGTCTTCCTCCCTCTGCTACATTTCTGCAGGCTCAGCATCTGTCCACGGCTTTGAAGTTCTGTAACACTGCAACAAAATGAATTATTCCTACAATCAAATCTGGGTTAATTAGATATAACAGAAGATTGCCTGCTCCGAAGCAAAGTGAATGAATAAAGGTGCTGGAGTGAGATTGTGTGTGTGCTTATAGAAAAATGGTTAAGTCTTGAAATATTATTAAATCATTTACTGTATATCAAATTAATGTTTGTTTGTTTTTTATGGTCCCACTTTACCTATTATCAACGCATAAAAAATAAGTGCAATGTACTTTTGTACTATGAATTGTGTTCATATTGCAAAATACTTTTGCTGATATTGAGGTGGTACGCGGGTAAATTTAGGGACATTTGTGGCGGTACTGGTAAGTTTAAGGATAGGGTTAGGTGTAATATTGCATTCCAGGCAACCCGCCACCCGTGTTTGGCCAACCTTCTACCCGTGAAATTGCACTGGAACGGCAGTCAAACCCGTGACTTCCCACCAGTGAACGCGTATACTGAAAAAAAAAGTGTGTTGGATTTACAAGACTTAATTGTGTACATCGGTCCAACATGAATTAATTAAGTTAAAGCCGCACTTGGCTACTTTTGCTCTCGGAGTCCCCCTACAGTTTGGAAAAAATAATGTCCTCAACTACTGTCGTAAGATCTGTAATCCTACAACAGGGGATGCCATCACGCGTGCATTTGTTGACATGACAACCCTGATAGCCCTGAACTAGTGATGCGTGGCTCGTCTCATAACCCGCGGACCCCGTATGTCTATTTAATGGTCGCGGGTCCGCGGCGGGTTGTAAAAATATATACAGTGGTGCGGTGCGGGCCAAATAACTTCATAAAAGTGGCGCCGTGGGTCGGTGCAGCGCTAACAGTTCCCCTGAACACTGCAAGAGGAGTTCGAGTTCTTCTGGCACCGCGTGTGAAATGTCTTCATCTCAGGTAACGTTACAGTCAGTGGCATATGTTTCAGCATGTCATATGAATATATAATTTCATGGGTTTTATTTTTTTCAAACGCCAAATAATCACGATGCTCACATTTACAAGCCAGCGTCATTATAGTAGTCTATTGGTTACCGTTTTACAGAATCTATATGATACTTCAGTTCAATGTTTGAGTGGTAGCTCACCGTAACAAACATGACAGCATCGGTCGGGCACGCCTCCTTCAGCTCACGCCGACGAGCAAACGCTGGTCACATGCTGATCCTCGTCCTGCCTTTAATCCCATCACTTTTTCGTTTCCTCTTATTGCTTTCCTCCAACAAAACCTTTTCTTTCTTATGTGTCTGTGCTGCTTCGGACATGACTATATTATCCGACGAACAAAGTTGGGCTCGCACATCCGAATGTAAGGAAGTGTGTGTGTTGGTGGAAGTGACGTATATGCCGTAAAGCAGTCGAATTTTGTAGTTCTTTTTGTTCTCGGGTTACTACCCGAAACCCGAAGTTTAAAAGTACGATTACAAACGATACAGACCCCATCAGGCTATGGCAGACGTGTCCTTCAACCTATTGTAAGTTGATTTATCATCACAAGAGTCTTAAAAAATATATTATGAAGGTTGAAAAGTTACCTAGTGCTGCTTTAAACAAACATAAATTGTTCATGTAACATCAACATCATGTAATAAATTATTTTTAAGTGACCAAATTAAGTAATTTCAAATTGAATTTTATATGGCTCCCTGACATGAAGCAAGCATTCAATTTCATATATTCATTCATCCACTTCAATTTCATACTGTATATGTTATACAACTGAATTATAATGCTGCACTAGCTAGTGGATAATAGCTCACATTAGTCTCCCCTTTCTCATCTTGCTCAAAAATACATAAAATTACACTTTTACATATAAAATAAAAACATTTACTCTCTCTTGATTTAGCTATATGCAAAGCATTCTGGGAACTAACAAGCCTGGTTTCAATTCCGTTTAATGCAACACAAATCATTAATGTTATCTCAACACAAACGGATTAAGTAAACTGAAATTTAATTTAAGTAGATTGAACACAATCAAATTAAGTTTGGAAAAAAATGTATAGCAATTGTGTTGATTTAACTCATTTGAATTAAACATTTTGAACAAGCAGTCAAAATATTTCTTTTCAGCGTACTAGACTGATGTACTCCCAGTTACGCGTCCTGACCTCACTCGTGAAACAACAATGGCAGCCTCTACGGATGCAGTGTTTAGAAAAGTCAACATAAAATAAAAGGTATAACAGCTTCTTTTGTCTTATACACCGTTTTTTTCCTCCTCCGTTTCCCTTAAATAAGCAAGGAGTAAGCATCTTTGGCAATATAAGTAATGTTAAATGCGCAATTCCTTGCGCTCAGGCAGTTTGCCATGACTTTGCCTCCATGGAGCGCTACAAAGTTGTGAGTCGTGGTTTGAAGTCATAACTTTGCAGGTTCAAAAACCTGCCTGGAACACATCATTAGGGAATTGTCAACAGTCAAACAGATGTAATTACAGGCAGGTCATTTTTAAAATGTAAGTGCAATGTAAAAATGTGTTTGTCCATAATAAGTGCATTGTATCAAATTATTAATTTAAATGTTAGCACATAGTAATTAAGGCCACCTAGTATAAAGTTGGTCCATTTTTATTAACTAGATCAAAACAAACACAACAAAAGCATTATATAACAACAGCGAGATGATCATTTTATAATGTATGCTGTATGAATCCGAATCTCAGTGTGCAGAGAAGTTCTGTTAATTAAAGAGGCCGAATAATTCATGTAATCTAATGATGTGATTTTAACAGAGGGGGAAACCTGCCAAAATGTGCGGGCAGTTCCTGATCTTTAGCAGAAGCGGCAGTTTGATAAATTACACACACTGGCAGAATTAGCATACAAGTAATCAGGCCGTCCAAACAGGAGAGGAATATTAACTTTTTAAAGTGTTTGTTTGTCTTGCCATCATGGCCGCCCATCTGAAGTGGGAAGTTTGTTAATGGTTCATAAGACCCTCCCATGGGACCACATTACCCAGAAGGAGTCTCTCTGTATGCAGAGTGCCAGCACTCATTCCTCTACACAGTTCAAATAAATAGATGTTCGGCAGAGCATTTGACCGTGAGTAATCCACGTTTTTGCAGGGGGCTTGGATTTTATTGGTTGGAAAAACAGTGAGTCGGGTTTTGTAATGAAACAGGATAATGAAACGTACAAACTACGGCTTCTGACCACACACTGGACAGGAAAGGGAAATCACTCTTAATCAGGTGTTGCCATTAATCTTGTTTGCTTTAGACTTTCACCCTTCATTTAACTTGACCCGGTGCACAGGGAGAAAATGAACGCTCCAACCTGACTAGGTGACACCAGCTTGATGAATGATAGAAAAACACAGGCTGCCATGTGCAGCACGGCTAACAGCGCTAGCTATCAGCAGGCCAGTCTGACAAACGTGCTCTTGGTCCTGACAGACATCTGGCCGTTTTGGAGGTGACCGGGGCTCTTTCAGGGTCAGCGCTCAGGGCCTGTGAATGCCCCTGTGTGTGTCCCAATAGCTGAATATTTAGCTTTTTCTTTTCCTGTGTGGAGTTTTTGGGGTGCTTGGGGCAGAGGCCTTCACACCTGTCAGTGTTTTGTGACTGTTTATTAGCAGGGAAAAGACTCGGCTAACCATCTTTAGCATTGACCTCTCATGTAAACTATCACACCGTTTTCTAGGGTCTAGACTCTTCGGAAGTACAAGAAGGCTAACCTTGATGTAATCTGCTGTCTTTAATCTAAGATAACAATAAGCCACTTATTGTATGGGTACTTACCAAATGCATACCTACCGAATATTTACCAACCTGGACTAGAATGCGAGTTAAAATCGGCATTTAATCTATTTTATGTCATCATTTTTTAACCATTATGTTGTTCCAAAACCTTTAATTCATCACTAATTCACTTTATTTCATTATTCCAAGTGATTTTTTTTTTTCTTTTTTAGGAGAACTTTTTCTTTATGTCCCTCAACCGAACATCAGTTTCATCAAAACCTCCATATGAATCAGTTTATTCCAAGTCTATTCAAGAAACGCAATCATGATGAACAGCTATAATTTGGAATTTTATTAATTTGAACATATATGGAGCACATCAAATATGGTAAATGGAACCAATGAAGTTTGTTCTCATGTGCCATGCAAGCACTTTTGATATTCCACAAGGACCAGTCAGTTTTTCTGTGTGTGCGTGCGTGTGTGTGTGTGTGTGTGTGTGTGTGTGTGTGTGTGTGTGTGTGTGTGTGTGTGTGTGTGTGTGTGTGTGTGTGTGTGTGTGTGTGTGTGTGTGTGTGTGTGTGTGTGTGTGTGTGTGTGTGTGTGTTTGTGTGTGTGTGTGTGTGTGTGTGTGTGCATCAAGCAAGAAAGTGCTGGCTTAGGCATATGTGATGTGCTCTATGGTTGTATGTTGTTTGTGAGTAAAAGCTTAAATTAAGTTTGTTGATCACATTAAATTCCGGTTTCACAGACAGGGCTTAGATTAAGACCGGATAAGGCCTAATGCTGCCTTCACATGCTATCGGAAATGTCCTACTTTCCTAAGTCATGGTTACGAGCTCATTGCATTTTAATTTAGAATTATTTAACTAGCATTTACAATAATTATGATATCACGTGAAGGCTGCATAACTCTGATTAGAGTGTTAGTAGAGTTTTAGTAGACTGGTAGTGTTAGGTTTACAAGCCCCATTTTACCAAAATTACCCAGAATTTGTCCCAGGAACCATTTTTTTCTCCAGACCTGTTGCTGTCTGTGTTTCCATCGCAGTCTAAAGTACCATAAAGATTAGTCTGGTGAGGTAGGACCGCGGGTAACATTCTCCCTGGATTTCTTCCTCAGCATAAAAAATAATAAAGCCTTAACCTCTTAATCTGCGCCCCTTTTTTTTTTTTAGAATAAAAAAAAACGACATACCCAAATAAAAATGTCTGCAGCTCTTAAACCCTATGGTCTATATTCATAAATGTGGTCTTATTTTAAACTAGACACTTAATATTATGTTACCCAAAAGAAATAATAACTCAAAGTAGTATAGGGACAGATTAAAACAAGGTCAAATATGCATGTAAGTGACTCACGTTTTTTTAAATTATTATTATTATTCCCTTATGGAAAAAATATGAGATTTTAATTTTAAGGACCTGAAAATAACCTAAATATAAAACTGAATGTCTGATCATGTTTTGATTAAAATTTGAGGACGATTCTCTCAAAAATGTAGCTTCTGTAAGCTTTGATGTCAAAAAAAGACTAGGCGTCCTTTCAAAAAAAGCCAATTATGATAGAGTATTTGTAATTGTAAAGAGTCGTTTTTATTCAAATAAATCTGCAATAAACTACTAATTATAATGCATTTACAGTCCCTAAAAACTAAAGCAACTATTAACAGAATTAAGAATAAAGTGTAAAAACTCATTAAGTTGATAAAAAACGGTCTGTCATTTAGTCTGTGTGTGTTAAGTGTGTGCGCTTACACTGGTAGGCCGCTGCGTTGGATACTATTGGATACTATGGAGACGGTAAGAACGAGCTTTATTCATCAATGCTTATGGAATATCTTACAACCCGAAGAGAACCCGTCGTCGGCCCACCAGTGGTATTTTTTTAAACTTCATTGCTGATTCGAAAAGCAAACAACTCTTACTGCACGCACCGCAACATACTTTTAAAAATGGTGTTTGATAAAATGCTGCGTGGAGTCAGCTAATCGAAATGCTGCATGAACTCAGCCAATCAGCATGTACGTCCCACCCCCAAAAGTTCCTTACCTTTGGAAAAGTACTCATGAGCAGAGACGTTTTGAGGGAAAAATGTGTACCTGGAACTTCATTTAGACACTGGCTCCTGCCGTCGAAACACACAGAGTACAGCCACAAGGTCCTTCGTTTCAAGGGAAAGTTCCTGTGGAGGAAACACGGCTTAAATTGACATGTAGTTGCAAAAATACTTGTAGTCAGTAGAATGTCTTTTGTACGACCATCACAATAAAGAGTAAACAGATTTTGAGCAGACAGTCTACAAGTATTCTAACGAGAGTTAGTACACATATAGTTGCAAAGTTCAAAGTTGCAGAATGTTCAAAAGGGAGCATCAAAATAAAGTGTTTTCCATTGAAGAATGTCTAGCAATCTGTCAACGGGGAAACAACAACGCTGCTGTCCCGCTGGCGAGAAGCACATCCAGTTGACTGGAGTGACTCGGAATTCTTCAGACAATTGTCTCATGAAATCAACGGACAGCATCGTTCCCTTCAGGAACTCTCCCACAGATCACTGTCCATGTCAATGAACCGCCAACACAAATAAAGTACTTTTGAATTAACTATCTGCTCACTATCTGAATGGAAGGCTTTAATCTCTTCGCTTCGATACTCCTCCCTGCATCTCTTCATCATGCCTGCTTTCTTCTTCCTTCATTTCTGTCCCTCCCTCCTCTCTTTCACATCTCGCCTCTCCTCGCGCCTTTGCAACCGTCAGTCTCATTGAGAAAAATCTCATTTTTCCCCCTCCGTACGGAGCGAGAGGGCCGCGCCGGAGAAGCGCGTCCACCAGCGGCCACCCAGGCCTCTCGGCTCCTCTCACACTCTCTTCAACTGCTGTTTCTGGAGCTTAAGATTTTTTTTGGCAGGTAGAAGATTAGTAAAGAGCTCTTGGCAACAAAGCATTCAATCACTTCCAAGTAGTGTGGTATCAAATGCGCCCTCCGCCCTCCTCACTTTGGGAGAGCAAGTCTTTCTTCTCGTCTACGCTACTCTTTTTTCCAGGCTCTTTTCCTGGTTGAGCCGAGTGGCCTTTGAAAAGAGTCTCCTCTGTTCCTGCGTCTCTTGTCAATCGGAGAGAGGCAGGAAATGAGCCTGCTTTGTAGGATTAATTAATAACAGAGGTTGGTCAACGCATGAGAGGGGATGTAATTGCTACTCTGTGGAAGGAGAGGAAAGGAAAAGTTTGGGTTGCAGTTTTTTGAGGAGGGGGCTTCTGAGGAGGGGAAGGAGCTTTGAACTGAAGGGCCTGTGTGCTCCTGGATTAAAGCGAGATGCGAGTGGGGGGGCCTTTGAAGTCTGAAGAGAGGTCTAGGAGAAGAAATAAAGTTGGGAGGTATAAATTCTGGCTGGCAACATCAAAAGCTCTTATCACCCACTCTCACCTGTTGACACCCAGGGGTGAAGACTCTAGATACTGCACCACAGCTGCAGGAAGCTGCACGTGGGCTACTTATGTACACCTCTCGCTCTCACCCTCTGTCTCTGTCTGCCTTTTTTCCCCCATATCCCCCCATATCTCTATTCTGTCTACCACCGTGTCTGTCCATGTTGGTCATCTCAAAACAGTCACTTTTTTAATGCAATCATGAAACTGGAGCTGGTATCTATAAAGTTTAAAAGAAACAGCACGTATTCTAAACAGATTTCTCAGCATTTATTTTGCATTCTGGGTCAGTGTTAATTTAGTATAATTTATATACTATTATGGTTTTTGTTCACTTTTTTTAATTCGTTTATTTTTACATTTTCAGTTTTTTTGATTTAGTTAAAGTTGCAGTCATTTTGTTGTGTGTTTTTGTTGTTGTTATTATGATTTTATAAAAATGTCGATTTATTTATGTATAGGCAACTATCTGAAATAAAATAAGTTTAACTTTTCAGTTCATTTATATTTTATTTTGTTTTCGGGTTTTTTATGGTATTAGTTTTAGTTAACAATAATAACTCTGTTCTGGGTTATACAAAAACATCTAATTTGGATAAATGGCTATTATTTTCTAGAGTATGATAATAGAAGAAAATGTATTTAATTATACAATATTCAGTGTCAGACCCTCTGAATAATCTCATATGACATAAATTAATATCTTTTATTTTTGAACATTATAACTCAATTAAACAGTTTTTTTACTTTGCCATCAAAGTTGTTATGTGCTGCTGTAGTGTGTAATTACAATATGCTGAGGTTAAATCTAAATTGAAGGAAATGATTTGCATTCTAACTACAGACAAATTATGGTTTACCTTTGCCTGGTATACAGGGGTCAGATAATGTGTAATACGCAGATGAATTGTTTTTCATCGGATTAAAAAAAACATCTTGTAATTAGATAATTAAGTTAAATTGTCTTTCAATCAAGATATATTGCAGGCTAAAGGTTGAAGGGGTAACTGTGGTCACAGACATCAAAAAAATTAAATAAATAAAAACAATAAAAAGTAAATTTTTGAACAAAGTGTTTTGACAGTATTATACAGTTTTCAGTAATATATCATAATAGTTAAGTACTTCAACAGATTTTATGTTTTAATTTATTTAAGGAAGAGTTTCAATCTTTTCTTGTTTTTTATCTGTATGTATTTATTTTATTTATTGACAATAATTGTGTGAATAATTTATCGTATTGCTTACTGTATAATTGTATATAATCAATAGCTTGCTATTCTTGCTTGTAATGTTCATTATGCACATGTTTTATGAGTTTATATCAAATCCATTTGTGTTATTTTTGTGTTATGTCCCAGTCTTATATTTCCAAGAAGCTCTTCTCTAAGCACATTGTTTTATGGAATCTCATTTCTGATGCAACAGGCAGCCTATAGATCGCTCACATCCTGGGTTTAAGTGCAAATAACACATTTCACAATATTTTTTATGACTATATGAAATCTCTTAAGTCCTCAGTTGATATATCATGTAGGTTTCTCATCACAAATTCACATCTCATGGCTGAGGGACAAAAGGGTCTTGGCTCTTTTATTTGTAAATGTCAGCGAGTTGTTGCGTTCCTCGGAGCAGTCATTATCCCCTTGAGCTCAGTGTGCTTTTTCCACACATTCTCCATTTCTCAGCTCCTCTGTCCCTCTCTTGGAGGATTTACCCTGCGCTGTGTCGCGCTGCTCTCAATACTGATATATGGAGGTGTGCAACCCATGTACAGATTTATCCCGTATGGACATGCATGTGGCTAGTGCTGTCATTTCAAAGCACTGATGTGTTTGTGCATGTGAGGTACGCCTCTTGATATATTTACAGTTACTGTGGCACTATAGAATATGGAAATTGACAATCTCATAATTATAGAATTAAATCATAATTGGCAATTTGTAATTATTTTGGCTAATTTGTATACATTTAAATGATCTCATTCATAAGTTTTCATATGATCTGCTTGCTACCCAATGATGATTATGTTTATCTTTTTCCTCACCATCTTTTTTTTTTTTTTTTTTTTTTTTTCAGTTTTTGTTTTGTTTTGTTTCCAGCCACCCCAGTAATTTTTATAATTCAATTATTATGTTAATTTAATTATTTATAATTATTTGGATCCTTCGGATGAGATGTTAAACCGAGGTCCAGACTCTCTGTGGTCGTTAAAAATCCCAGGATGTCCTCCGGAAAAAAAGGTGTAACCCCGGCATCCTGGCCAAATTTGCCCATTGGCCTCTGTCCATCATGGCCTCTTAATCATCCCCATACACTGATTGGCTTAATCACTCGGTCTCCTCTCCACCAATCAGCTGGTGTGTGGTGAGCGTTCTGGCGCAATATGGCTGCCGTCGCATCATCCAGGTGGATGCAGCACATTGGTGGTGGTTTAAGGAAATTCCACCCTTCTATGTAAAGCACTTTGAGTCCCTTGAAAAGCGTTATATAAATTGAACAAATAATTATTATTAACAGATTCTCTGCTTTGAAAATTTAAGAAATAAAAAAAAATTATTCTAGCTTCATGCATTATTTTTATCAATGTTTGAATGTGTGTAAGTTTCAGAAAAAAATAACATTATGAACAAAAATCTGCACTGCCCATACACTGAAATTTAATTTCATCAGAGAACATAACTTTGGACCACTCAGCAGTCCTTTTTGTCTTTAGCCCAGGCGAGACGCTTCTGACGCTGTGTGTTGTTCAAGAGTGTCTTGACACAAGAAATGTGACAACTGAAACCCATGTCTTGCATACGTCTGTGTGTAGTGGTTCTTGAAGCACTCCAGCTGCAGTCCACTCTTTTTGAATCTCCCTCACATTTTTGAATGGGTTTTGTTTCACAATTCTCTCTAGGGTGTGGTTATCCCTATTGATTGTACACTTTTTTCTACCACATCTTTTCCTTCCCTTCGCCTCTCTATTAATGTGCTTGGAGACAGCTCTGTGAACAGCCAACCTCTTTTGCAGTGACCTTTTGTGTCTTGCCCTTCCTTGTGCAAGGTGTCAATGGTCGTCTTTTTGACAACGGTCAAGTCAGCAGTCTTCCCCATGATTGTGCAGCCTACAGAACTAGACTGAGAGACCATTTAAAGGCCTTTGCAGGCGTTTTGAGTTAAGTAGCTGATTAGAGTGGGGCACCAGGTTTCTTCAACATTGAACCTTTTCACAATATTGTAATTTTCTGAGATAATGAATTTGTGATTTCCTTTAATTGTCAGTTATAATCACCAAAATTAAAAGAAATAAACATTTAAAATATATTAGTCTGTGTGTAATGAATGAATATAATATACAAGTTCACTGGGAAACTAAAGGAATTAGTGAAATAAATCAACTTTGTGATGATATTCTAATTAAATTACCTGCACCTGTACAACTATCACTTGTTTCTGCTCCTTTTTGACCTGGAGTCTTTACTCTTTCAGAAGATGTGTAAAAAACACCTCTTCCCACCCCCAGCCACCACCCACCCAACCGTCCCACCGCATAACAGTGAAAACACAGAAAGACAAAAATTACAGTCTCAAGATGGGAGGGTGATCCTTTATGGTTACTTGAAAAAAAAATGTGATTTCAAACATATCACATTATACAAATTTATCCGAGATGGCCACCTCATAACATAATTACATTTTCCTGTGAAATCAGGTTGGAAAAGACACCGACCATCTAGCAAATGTTGTTAGTAGCGTTGGAGGTTAAGTTTGTCTCTACTGTTTGTTTCAAAGCATGAATACCCTCCGATTTCCTAGATGACGGTCCTCTCTCGGGACAGCCAGGCAAATAAACTCTGCCAAAAGCAGCAAGCGAGAAAATCAAATGAACACCCCAGATAAAAACCCGGGACCAAATTAGTGCCGCAAACATACGCAGGCTAATGAATTGTAAGTGAACGAGATAAAGAAAAAAAAATCAAAGATGAGGCACAGACGCAGTTTCATGCATAACTATCCGAGCGAGGCGCTCACTCATGGAGATCAGCCAGATTTCCTATACGACACATCTCCGGATCGCAGAAAACCTTGATTTTATGCAACGGCAGATAAAATTCAACAATCCTTGAGGCGCTCTTGTGCAACACTTTGCCCATGTCTGGAGGCCCGTAATTGTGCACACACATCAATTATGGATCGGCCTTAGCTTTCAGCCGCTCTGCCCTCCAATCAGACGCCCACCCTGCCGGTCTCCCTGGGCGCTTTTTGGAGCGGTTTGATTACAGGTGTTGTACGGGCGGCCTTGTTAGGCCTCTTTTTCGCTGGTTGAGGGAATCCTCTCTCCTGTCCGGACGAGGGGCGAGGAGGGGGTGCAGGGGGAGGGGGACGTCTGTGGCTGACGGAGTCGGCCATCACATCCAGCTAACAATTTCTGTCAGGTCCCGAGAGGCCGGCTAATGAGGCCCGCCGACACGGCCGGAGGCAAGAGCCCCGCGCCGAGCCACTGGAGTGAGAAGCAAGATCGGCACCTAGCAGCCTTGCAATAATTAATCGGACCCTTCTCTCTCTCTTTCACTCTCACTCGCTTTTTTCTCCCCCTTTTCTCTCCGTCTCTTACTCATGTCTATTCATTGGCACTCAAACGGCTCCCTCTTTTCTATAACCGTCAGCCCTTCCCATTGTCGGCGGCTCTTTCCTTTCAAGCCCTGGGCCTGTCTCGTCCCCCGATCGGCCATACAGATGTGCTAATGAAGGCGGGAGAGTGGAGGTATGTCTGAATCTGAGCCATTCACCGCTTTTTTTAAAGAGACGAGATGGAGGAACAGTGGCTGTGACAATGGCCGTGTGCTCTTGTACTCACCTATCACAGCCTGTTAGAGAGAGACACAAACGGGCCGAGCTGGCTGACTCACAGTGGTTCTCAAAGAAGCCTCCTGAGCCCTTTTGCGCACCGCCGTTTGGATTTCTCTGTATGTATCCCTGTTCTCTCTCCAAGAAAGTGTCTCCCAGATGCTGAGTCAGCCTGAGGCAACATGTGACCTGTGCTCCGCAAAGGTGAGACACTGTTTTCTCATTGGTTTAAGACAAATATGTCCACAAGCAATATTTTCCTCCCCTTACATGTCTGTTTTTCTTGTTACGATCTCTCTCTCTCTCTCTCTCTCTCTCTCTCTCTCTCTCTCTCTCTCTCTCTCTCTCTCTCTCTCTCTCTCTCTCTCTCTCTCTCTCTCTCTCTCTCTCTCTCTCTCTCTCTCTCTCTCTCTCTCTCTCTCCTTCATCCATCTCTCTGTCATTCTCTAGGTTTTTTCCCTTCTGGTCAGTTATCAGCTGAATTCCATCACCTCCATACAGCCGCAGCTCAGTGAGTTAAGATACAGAGAGAACGACTGAATCCTCAGGAGTCAAGAGGTCAGACTTAAAGGTCAAGTGTATAACCCACCTAGACACAGCAGATGGGCCTTGACCTCAAGGAAATGTATTTTCTGTGAGGTCTGTGTTTACACCAGATTAATATATCATCTTATACTGACATGCCTTTATATTGGAACGCTACAAAGCAGAGCAACAAAGCAACAGAAGAAACAAGTTGACATCAGGTTTAATAGATTCATCAACGCTATAACTGCGTGATGGGATCTACCATCCCGTCCCTCGAGGGGCAATCTTCTCACATCAGTAAGAGTTCAGAAATCTTCTTTAGCATTTTTTTATGTGCTTCACTTTGAATGAAATACTAAAAAAAATGCATTTGTTTTCAGAGAATGTTAACTAAATTGGTTCCGTCAAATAACCATTATAAGAGGGTTTATTCATCTTAAGAGATTATTTTTGTAACTATTTATTTTTACATTTTATTACAAGTTACAGTGTGTAAAAAAGGTACAAGGCACATCAGCGTGCAGTGTGTCTAAATGCGCTATGGCTAATGGTGCTGCATGTGTTGATTAAAGGAACTTTGAGTCTTTGATGACGTCGTTTCAAAAGCAGAAAAGACGCGTCATTTAAAAAGGTTTTCCCTCGTGTGAAGAAGAACTAGATCTGGGGAACTAGAGAAACTCGTGCAACTTCAAAGATTGTCCCATGGTTCAGATAATACGCTTTTGTAAACGTTTAGTTAGTGCTATATAATTAATACAGATTGAGACCAATCAAAAGGATGAAATCGAGATAAACAAAAAAAACGTTTTATTTACAGATTATTATTATTATCTATCTTTGTTTGTTTGTTACTTAATTTGTTGGTCACCTCATTCTGTTAATTTAATTAAAAAGAAAATAAATAATTAAATAAATGTACAATTAGAAATTTGATGTAAACCTCGTGTTATGCAGCATATTATTCCATCAGTCGGATAATGTATCAATACTGTTAAATCTGAGATCAAATATTAACAATGGAGTTCTTTTGCGACAGAGAGTGACAGCTCTATAATTGTGTTTGTTTACTGTGGCATCATAATAATGAGGGCAGCTGCTTTTTAAACATTTAAACAGAGATAATTGAATGTTTGGAGTGATACCTTCGCAGGCAGGAATAGCTTTTCGTTTTTATTTCTGTCTGCGGGAGGGAAATTTAATTCACCTCTCAGAATGAGAACAAAGCGATACAGCCAATACCAAGCACTTCTACAAAGACTCAACTTGCTGAGAAAACACATTTTTGCCAGTTGTCTTATGCACATTTTTATTTTGATATCTTTTTAAATGATCTAATCACTTTAATGTTCATTCCTTTATTTGTAGGCCTTCTTTAGCAGAATTATCCAGAGAGGAAATACATTAATAATCAACAAGAGCTCGAATTTTGTAACGGTTGATTTTTGAATTATGTGAAATCTCATAGAAGTTTTTGCATGTCTCCCTCCATAATGTTTATGGGGTGTGAGTGTGTTTGTTAGCGAAAAGAGAGTGAGCAAGCCTGTATAGTAGCACTATACTGTGTGTTTATGCGTGCATGTGCTTGTGAGTGTTCGCGGAGCGGGTGACATTGGCGGGGGAGGGGTGGTCCTACTGGTCGGCCATACGCTCCTCTGTCTCTGGGTTTCAGCCTGAATGGACAGAGCTCATTTGCATGTGGCAGTGATTTGGCTGGAGGCCTGCGTCTCCTGCCGGGGCCGAGCATGAGGGACACCGGAGGGGGTTGCTAGGGTAGGTGATTTTCCAGAGAGGACGAGTCATATTCACAAAACACCACTAATCAGCCGGTTCCGCATACACACATACACATATACACAAGCCAATATGCAGACATTTTGAGCTACAAATTAGGATTCTTTATATAGTTAACTAAACATTCTTAGTATGATGTGTGTGTATATTTGTGCATCTGCTTGTCCACAAATTGTCCTGCAATGTACATATTTTACAATTTGGTGAGGTACTACTGACCCCTATGGGCAAGATTTACTCTCCAGGTCCCTTGTGAAAAAGAAGTGTGCTTAATTGTATTGAAAGTGTATTTTTTGTGCACTTAATATATTTAAAGTATATTTTTTTAAAACTGCACTTGTAGATAATATGATATAATTAAAATTAAATGCCACTTAAGTGTACTTAAAGAGAATACACTTTAATGACAATATTTCTAAACACACTTAAGTACACTTTTTTAAAATTTACTTTGTAATAATATCGAATTAATTTGTATTTTTAAAAAGTACACTTTCATGACAATATTTATAAACACACTTTAGTGTACTTATAATAAGCGTACTTTGTAATAATATATAATTAATTTGTACTTTAAAAAAATACACTTTCATGACGATATTTATAAACACACTTTAGTACACTTTTAATAAGTGCACTTTAAAATAATATATAATTAATTTGTACTTTAAAAAGTACACTTTCATGACAATATTTATAAACACACTTTAGTACACTTATAATAAGTGCACTTTGTAATAATATATAATTAATTTGTACTTTAAAAAAGTACACTTTCATGACAATATTTATAAACCCACTTTAGTGCACTTTTAATAAGTGCACTTTAAAATAATATATAATTAATTTGTACTTTAAAAAGTACACTTTCATGACAATATTTATAAACCCACTTTAGTGCACTTTTAATAAGTGCACTTTGTAATAATATCTAGTTAATTTTCACTTAAAGAAAGTACACTTGTATGACAATATTTATAAACACACTTAAGTGCACTTTTTAAAAATGCACCTTGTAATAATGTCTACGCCTAAATTTACTTAAACCATTTTAATTATGAGTTTGTTTCATAAAGTACACTTATTTTGCTAATGACAAAGCACATGGAAAATAAATGATTTAAAAAAAAAAATTAGTTGTCCAAATTTACATTGGTTAATTTATTTTTCTTCAAAATTTCACTCGCTTACACTCCAGTACAACATACTGTTGAAATGTTATAACTAGCTCATATGAACACAACTACAAGTGTCAGTTTTCTACATAATTTGACATTGTCAATCTTTATGAGAGGAGTTGCCTAATGTACTGTAGGCTACTTTACATCTGTGTACAGAATAACCTACTTTAAATATTATGTTGTTGTATGGCGATTAAACACACATTTAATTGCATTAATTGCAAGAAAAAAGTTGAACAAATCTAAACCAAATTAATTTGCATTAAAATTAAGTTAAAATAGGCTACATTTCATTTTAATCAGACTCACTGTAAACATGATTGACTTTTAGTTAGGTGAATGAGTCAAGTTCTCTGATCTACAGTCTAACTACACAGTGTTTTAGAACAACCTGAACAGAAATGGATAATTAATACGTCATTTATAATCAACATTTAATGCACGAAATATCTTATTTTATATTTATACTTAATATTTCTATGCGCATGCGCCAAAAATACTACGTCATGATTTTGAAAAATGCGCGGTCTGCCATGTTTGCGTCATCGCGATGCGTGAGGGAAATGAAGCTGAAGGACAACAGACAACAGAGGAGCGAACCGTTTGGATCATTACAGATGAGACGTTATATGCTACAAATAACGAGTCAAGTAAGTATATATTGATATAAGCTCTCTTGATTTTACATTTTCACCGTAACATGGTAGCTCTCTATTACGGTGTAAGTTAGTTATTTAGTTTAATCGCAGATAGGATAGACGCACTATGGACTCGGGAGGTGAATTAACGTTAATCATGTTTCCTATGTATCTAAGATTGTATTATTCATATTCATGTATCTAAGATTGCATTATAATAATTTCTTAAATCGGAATGTGATCGCCGGTGTGGGCATGTTCAATGAATCTGCTGTAAATACAATATTTTAATCGAACTCCTACTTTTTAAATGGACAGAAGACATTTAACGTTATATACATTTATTCCATATATTAACTTATAACAACCAGTAATGAAATAATGATTTTAATATGTTCTTTTCTTTTTGCATTTGGAGAGTAAGATGTTAAAGTACTATTTGTGTTTTTAATATTTTGTGCTTATCAAAATGTGCTTATGAGGTCAAGTTAATGTTAATTATGAATTTATGCCCAGCCATGACACTGATCACACAAGCTTAAACATTGCTATCAAGTCTTTAGCTTTCAAATGCTTTGCATCTTGTCCATTTGTAAGTAATACATTCCCACTTGTGCATTTCCAGATCCCCTAATCATTATATATTTTACAGGCCACACACCCAAAGGAATGGAGCCGCAGCATTGCTGTGCCAGGCGTGGTAAATGCAGGAACATCCTTCATGGAGATGGTGCGAGGTAAACTGAAACTTGCAAGCAGGGCCGGCGCGTGCCTATAGGCGAACTAGGCAGCCGCCTAGGGCGGCAGCTCAGCCAGGGCGGCAAGAGAGAGAGAGGGCGATACCTTTTTAAAAAGGTATTTGTTAGTTTTACATTAGGTAGGTTACAATTATCGCACTTATACCAACAACATTTTTTCCCACTCCATTAGTATACATTTAAATTAACTTTAAATTTAGAATAAAAATTCCCGCCCGGCTGCGCCCCCACCATTTTCACACCGCAACGCGTGAGCGGCGCGTGAGCAGCGCGTATTTTTTTCGGCGCCCATGTTGATCAATGAGTGCATTCACACCGGGAGCAGGAGCAGTGCGTGAGCGTCAAGCAGGAGCGTCGCGTGAGCAGCAGTGAAGCGGGGGTTTCGGCGGCGAGCCTATTTTTGCTGCGCTGCTGACGCTTCTGACGCTCAATTAAAGTGAAAGCACATGTTTAAAGGACAAAATAAATGTAATTTCACACAAAAAGTGCCTAAAATGCACACAGGAAGCACGTGTAGTGTATTTGAACAATAACTGGAGTAGCCTATGTCAGAAAAGAAAACGAAGAATAAAAAATATCTGTGGAAGATTTTATCAAATGATTATTCAGTTTGGGTGAACGTATGGTTATGATTATAAAAAATAAAGTAAACTAGCCAGAAAATATAACAAGCTTTCGTTTAGTTTAGTATTTAATAGGCTACTCAGACAGGTAAAGGCTCTCGGTCTGCAGCTGCAGTCACGGTGTAGCTAAAGCACACTTGATGGACAAAATAAATATAATATCACAAAAGCGCTCAATGCACACAAGAAGCACATGTGGTGTGTTTTAACAATAACTGGAGTATGTAGCCTAATTAAAGAAAACGAAGAATAAAAATCATCTGTAGAAGATTTACCCATTTAAACTAGTTTTAATTATTCAGTTTGGGTGAAAGTATTATAAAAATTATAGTAAACTAGCCAGAAAATATAATAATTTATTTTAGTTTAGTATTTAATACTCAGACAGGTATGCTCTATCATTGTGGGACTCGGGAGCCGCTGCTGTGACGCTGCACCAACGCTTCCAGTGTGAATACTCTCGCGCGTCTGCAGCTGCGATTAGTAGGCTATATGCGTGCAAAATACGCTCGACTGTGCCATCCGTTCCGTGGAAGAGTGCTTTTCGCTGCTTCGAGACCATGGGCGCATATTTGGATGACATCGCATCTCTCAAAGAAAAGGAGAATAGCCTACAATAGTTCTTCAGGATTGCTTAAGACTGAAAAAAGGCCCTGACTCATGGAGACTCACGGGATGGTGGGCAGACGTCTGGTTGCTGGATCTAAACCACTGGATGCGCTTAAATTCATCTGTGAAAAAAGGATGGAATCAATTTTTCCGAGCCCGATCTCACGAAAATGCGTATAAATAGTCCGAGTTTGCAATCTCGTGGAATGTATAGCCTACGCCAAAATGAGTTTTAGCGTGCACTTTATGGCGTATTATACATACGAACCCCCCACCCCACCACCCTAAACCTATCCAAGAGCGTGTCATATCATATGCACGCCATAAAGTGCGTATATGCACGCAAAAAAGATTTTACACTCGTAGACTATACGCATGACCATGAGATTGCGTTGATTTTTCCAAATGTTTTTATAGCATTAAAAGAGTGCTTCTCACTCTCACCGTCACTGTGAGCTCTGGAGAACGCAGTTTCTCAGAGCTTAAACTGATTAAAAATTATTTCTGAAGTACAAAGACACAAGACAGACTCAATGGACTATATTGCAATTGAGCACGAACTTGCTGAAAAAGTCAAACTCGAGGACGCAATCAAAGCGTTTGCCGCTGCGAAAGCCCGATGCGCGAGACGCGCACGCTTCTGAAATGTAGGCTATTAGTTATGTGAATGTGTGTTTGTGTGTATCAGTCAAGAAAAAATCGAAACCTCCAATGAGCTAAAAAGTTGTGTGCATGTTTAGTTTTATTCTGTACACTGTCTATTATTAAAAAAAAATTATATGCAGCTGTAGCACTGTGTACTTTTTTCACGTTGCAGAATAAAAAATAAAATCTGAAAACATGCTTGCACGTTTTTATTTTAGTGTAATTTCATAGATAAAGAAACTATTAATTTGTTTAAATGCATCTTAAGGATACCTAATTGTGAGTGTGAGGTGGGGGCGGCACGATCATGCTCTGCCTAGAGCGGCATTTGAGCTTGCGCCGGCCCTGCTTGCAAGGCAAGATGAGGAAAAATGCAAGAATACTTTTCTCAATTTACATTGGTCTTGGGTTATTTATCTATATTTAAGTTATGTTTAATTCCCTGTAAAGAAGGAATAAAAACCATTATTAAAATGTTCTCTATTTTTAAAGTCCAGTGTCAGTGAAGATGATGTGCTCAGTGGGATACGTGAAGGAACCTCTCCAATCATTCTACCCTGACGACTGAGGTAATTCATCACATAGGGGATGCAGTTGTGGTCAAAAGCGTACACACACCATGCAGAATAAACTGCTTCATCAGGGCAGTACTAGATAAAAAAGAGACAACATGCTCATTTTTATGATTTCTTTTTTTTTCTTCTTTTTTTCATACAGATACTGCTGTGTGAATATAAACTTTGGAGCACAACTGTACATCTATCGTTTTAATTTAATTGAGCCAATTATAATAATGGATAGATCTGATTTATAAACAAGTTTTTTCTTTGCGTTTTCTTTTTCTTTCCTCAAGGTATATATTTTTTTGCTTTTCTGCCTCTTTGGAACATGTCCATTCACATCTACTGTGGAGAGATGGTGCACCAGTTTCCTACTGATGGAGAGCTTCTGGGACATTGACATAAACAGCACTTTCCAAACAACTTGAAAATAGTTGGTGACAAACAATTTTGTGTGCCTTTGGAGTTCTTCAGTTTTTTTTTTCTTTTTTTTTTTTTTCTTTCACTATAATGCTGGAATAAGATTTTAGAATAAACCTTTTGGTCCTAATTTTGGTGCTAGTAAAGGTTTAAGAGCTTATAAGTTCAGTAACACTTTACAATAAGATCTAATTTGTTAACGTTATTTAATGTATTGGCCGACATGATCTAACGGTGATTTCTTTTTATTTATTTCTTTTATTTAATTTTTTACAGTGTTTATTAATAGTTGTTGACCTTGCTTAATAAATTATAGTTCAAAGCTGGTTAATTAAATTTATAGTCATTGTTCATGCAAGTTAAAAATGCATTAAATAATTAACATATATACAACTTTTGATTTTAAGATTGCATTAATAATAGGGGTGTAACAGTACACAAAGCTGACAGTTCGGGGAGGAACACTAAATATAAAAATGCTATTTTTTTTTTTTTTTATTGGTTTACTGAACAAATTGTAATTGTCCTAAACTAAAGGTTTCTTAAAGAATTAAAAATATAATATAAAAAATATCTCTACTAATTATTATTATTATTACCTTTATTTAACCAGGAGAAAAACTCACTGAGATTAAAATGTCCTGTCCTGGCCAAGATAGGCAGCTGTGTTTGCATGTACAGTTATACATAAAAAGTCACATAAAAAACATAAAACATACAACCAGTCAAAAACAATTACACACCATTAATTTACTCTCAAAATGATGAAGTAAAATTTTAAAATGACTAAATGTCACCAGATCTTTTAGCTTCAACTCAGTCTGGAGCAAATTCCAATCTGAGGCTGCGACATATTTGAAGGACGTTTTACCAAGCTTAACTCTAACAAAGGGCACACAAAGATGATAATTTGATTCAGAATGTAATATATAATTGCCTTGTTGTTTCTGTTTAATCAAACGACAAAGAATGCTGTATAGTGTAGACTATATAGGGAGGCCTTACTTGCACTTGCATTGTATGCAAACGTGTAAACTTCTCATGCATTAACTTATAAATCTAATTATAGATTAGATTTTTTTCAGGTTTTAAGGTTAAGTAGAATATGATGAATATATAGGCTAATATAATGCATACATTTAGTGAAAGAGTTCATCTCTCTCGTGTTTTATCGACATCTTTCTGCTGTTGAAACACTGAACGATTACACAATGTGATACATTTTAGTAAGTTGTAATGTATCCTTAACATACCTTCTGATGTTAATTCATGTTTATTCTTTGACTATGACAAGGTGATCACATTCACTCGTGCCGCAGTGCTGCTTGAACTGATGTGTCTTTACAGTGATCTGTCATGTCACATTAAAGAGCATCAATATGGCATCACTTGAATTTAATGATAAAATTGACAGAATACATATGTTCTTGTGTTTGTGTAAATAGTTTTTTGGGTTTTTCTTGGGCATCAAAAAAAAGTTTTTTTTGTATATTTGTTTTACAGATTGTTTTGTCAATAAATGTAGAGGATTTAAATTTGGATGTGTTTATTATACGAAATTGGAGCTGTATTATTTGAAAAATGTAATTATGAATGTATTTCATTATATTAGAGTGTACATGTAAATTACGTTAAGGTATATTTTAGTTCATATTAATTGCTTGTTTTTAAGACAGTAGAATGGATGTCAGTACATTGAGCAGTGCACTTTAATTGCAATTTCAATACACTAGAAGTGATTATGAAAGTACATATAAAGTTGTATTTAAGTACCACTTAAGTTGTTCCAAAAAATCACTCTTAATTGCAACTTATTGTATTTTATTTCAACTTAATATGTGATAAATTTGAAATCAATTACATATAATGTGTGTTAAGTACACCGAAAACATTGCATTTAATTCACACTTAAGCGTATATTTAGCTGACATTAAAGTATGTTTTAATTCACATTAATTGCTTGTCAGTACATTGAGCAGTGCACTTTAATTACAATTTTAATACACTAGAAGTGATTATGAAAGTACATATAAAGTTGTATTTAAGTACCACTTAAGTTGTTCCAAAAAATCACTCTTAATTGCAACTTATTGTATTTTATTTCAACTTAATATGTGATAAATTTGAAATCAATTACATATAATGTGTGTTAAGTACACCGAAAACATTGCATTTAATTCACACTTAAGCGTATATTTAGCTGACATTAAAGTATGTTTTAATTCACATTAATTGCTTGTCAGTACATTGAGCAGTGCACTTTAATTACAATTTTAATACACTAGAAGTGATTATGAAAGTACATATAAAGTTGTATTTAAGTACCACTTAAGTTGTTCCAAAAAATCACTCTTAATTGCAACTTATTGTATTTTATTTCAACTTAATATGTGATAAATTTGAAATTAATTACATATAATGTGTGTTAAGTACACCGAAAACATTGCATTTAATTCACACTTAAGTGTATATTTAGCTGACATTAAAGTATGTTTTAGTTCACATTAATTGCTTGTCAGTACATTGAGCAGTGCACTTTAATTACAATTTTAATACACTAGAAGCGATTATGAAAGTACATATAAAGTTGTATTTAAGTACCACTTAAGTTGTTCCAAAAAATCACTCTTAATTGCAACTTATTGTATTTTATTTCAACTTAATATGTGATAAATTTGAAATCAATTACATATAATGTGTGTTAAGTACACCGAAAACATTGCATTTAATTGCACAATTAAGTGTATTTAGTATAAGTATATTATCTGTGTAATAAGTACACTTTATAAAAGTACACTAAAGTGCACTTTTTTTTCACAAGGGGTTGCATTTGTTTTCAGGTGCTAGTGTTTGACGATTCATTAAAAGGAATCTTCACCCAAAACAGAAACTTCTGCAATCATGTATGTCATTTTTTCTTCTGCAGAATGGAAAGACTATACATTGAAGAATATTTCAGCTATTTTTCTCCCAAAAGTCCCATGGACAAAACTAATGGTATACTCTGACATTTTATGGAATATCTACTTTTTTAGATCTACAAAAAAGACAACCTAGTCTCATTAGAAATACACACATCTACCTTATTTTTTACTAAACTACAATAACTTACCAATCAATGCAATTTCTAGCTGAAATAAACACGAGGCAGTAAAACACCAGCAAATGTTTTTAATTTTCACACAAATTGTGATTACAGGTAAAGTTCAATTAATAAAGGCTTCCTTTCATGGTTTCTTGCACAATACCAGTTAATGACATCAAGATACTTTTACCATTGTGCATTATTCACAAACTAACATTCCATTTCCTTTTTGCATAACCAGCTCCAACTTTCGGCTTCTCTTACATAATAAACTTGCTTAGCGGCTCACCTGGAATAGCGCTGCACTTCCAATGCAAAAAGCATGGGTATGAGTCCTGTGAAACACAAGTCATGATAAAAGAGCTCAAAGAATTATCGAAGCAAGCTGAAATTGCATGGTTATCTCAACAAATGCCTTTTTACCTCACATCTGCTTTTGTTAACACTTTTGTGAGGTGTAGGTAGTATTTTTTTCACATGTGATACAGTATAAACCATTTAGCGCCATTTAATTTCTGAACTGCGGGATATGCACAAAAACCAAAGTAATAAAACGTCGCCAGATTCACATTAATCTGTTGTTGTTGTTGTTGTAAAGTTTTGCGAAACATGCAAGCAGCATAAATGTCACCATAGGCATGTGTTTCTGATCATCCTGGGTTGCATGTAATGCATCCAGGGTTGAAACAACAGTACATTTCTTTTCTGTTTTTTTTTCCCCTTTTAACAACAAATCTGCCTATAAAGATAATCTGTTCCCTAGCAGATTGACTACCAGCCTGAGAGACACAACAGCAGTAGACGCTGTCTGCGGCCCAGACCTAGGCAGCTGTGCTACAGAGAAGTGTCATCAGCTCCTTTCAAAAGGCCACTGACAGCCATGGGAGAGATTCAGACAGACTCACTGTCAGTTCCTCCTACTCTGCTTCTCCCTTTATTCTCCGAGCAGTGTTTTAGCACATTCTCATGGCGGGTAAAAAGGCTACAGAGAGATAGAGGAGTGACAGCAATAGCATCTTTGCAGCAGAGCCAAGCTCCTTACTCCATCCACACAGAGGTCCCCAAAGGAGCTTCAACCTGGCAACATAATCCATTTTACTGTCCACAAACAAAAGAGAGAGGGAGTCCTGGACAGGTTCTGTAACTCTCTCTCTCTGACTGCCGAAATCCCAGAGGGTTTGAGTGACAGGCGCTGTTGTCGGGGCTGTGGTGACAGCTGGTGAGGGCTTTCTGTGAAAGAGAGTGGCCTGCACTCTTGTCCTCTGCACTGGGCGCCACAGCGAGGAGCATTGTGCCAGCTGGGCTCCACTGGCCCAAACACGCCCAAACAGGTAGCATATCAACTATGTGTACTGTACACTCCCGGTCAAAAGTTTAAATCTGTCACGTCATTAAAAATGTTTTTTTGAAAGAAGTCTCTTTTGCTCCCCAAGGCTGCATTATTTGCTGAATACAGTAATACTAGTAATATTGTGAGTTATTATTGCAATTTAAAATAACTGCTTTCTATTTTATTTTAAAATGTCATTTATTCTTGTGATGTCAAAGCTGAATTTTCAGCAGCCATTACTCAGTCTCACATAATACTTTAAAAATCATTCTAATGTGCTGATTCGGTGCTCAATTATTGCCAATTATTATTGATGTTCAAATATTAATAATAGCTATTATTATTATCAAAGTTTTTGCGGCTTAATATTTGTGATATATTTTTTCAGGATTCTTTTAAGAATAGAAAGCTCAAAAGAATTTTAAAACGAGTTTATTAAAATAGGAAGCAGATATTTTGAATTGTAACAACATTTTCACAGTTATACTGATTTTATTTTATTTTTGATTAAATAAATGCAGCCTTGGAGAGCATAAGAGACTTTGTTTAAAAACATAAAAAATCTCAATTATTTTAACTTTTCACAGGTGATTTATGATTGCTTTCAGATGAATATAACCATGTTTAACTGATACCTGGTTTAACTTTAAAAGCAGCAATCATGTTTTTCATTGATGTCTGTGTATGTTCTTTAGGAAATTTTGTTGGCACAGCAAATGTTATGGGGAGAAAATGTCCCTAAAAAGACGGCAATATCCAAAATATTGGACAAGTTGCATATTAAGTGTTTATATATGCAGAAGCTTTTCTGTGATTGGTCGTTTTAGGGGTAGAGTAGTGCAAGGGGATAGAAGATACATATACAGTATAAAAATCATTAAGTCAACACGGTAAAATAGAATTAGTAGATTTAAAAAAAATCATGCAAACCGATTGCCTTAAAAAACAAGAAAAATGAAATACACTCTAAAAACAAACGGTGCTATAGTACTTAAAGTGGTTCTTTGGCTTGTAATCATAGGGGAACTACTTTAAGTGCCGTATAACACCAAATCTTAGTGATTCAGTGGTTCTTCAGCGGTTCTTCACCAGTTCTTTGGGATGACTGAGGTGCTATAGTACTGTTACCATATACAGAACCTGCATGGTTCTTCAGCGGTTTTTCAGTGGTTCTTTGGGGTGGTAAAGGTGCTATATAACACCACTGCCATACAAAGAACCTTTCAATCCCCTTTAAAGGTTCTTTAAATGCCAAAGAACTACTGTTGGTGCCCTTTAGCACCATTTTTGAGGAAGAAATAAAATGCGATATGGCACCTCTTATGGGTTCTACATAGCACCATTTGACAAAGATGTAAATGTAGGTGCTGTAGAGCACCTTTAAAGATATGGTGCTATTTGGCACCAAAAGTGGTTATCCTATGATTACAAGCCAAGAACCCCCTTTAGTGCCAAATAACACCATTTGTTTATTTTTTAGAGTGTAGGAATATTATGTTGTGCTAACAAATGCTTAGTTAGTATAGTTTGCTTACACAAGAGTTCTAGTAACTAAAGAAGAACAGTAGAGAGTATTTGATCATTTACTTTAGATTTACTTTTGTCATTTAAACCCAATTAAATGTTTCACAGGTGTTTATGACATAACCGTTAGCAATACATTTGTAAACAATCATTATATGACATGAAGGGAAGTATTACACAGTTTCCTTTTAAAAAGTGACTTAATTTCTGACTAATCATCAACTATAGTTAATTTTTCAGTCAGAAGCTAGGTCAACTTTTAAAAGCAACCTATTTATTATCTTCCTTTGAAACCAAATAAATGTGATTTCTTGTTGCATCGCTGCATCAATAGGTAGAGAATTACAATAATATGAATGTTCCAAGTGCCCAACCAAAGGGACCACTGATCACTATAATGGTGAGTTGTTGGTTTTTTGTTTGTTTGTTTTTTTGCTTGACAAAATGGCACTCAAACCAATCAATTAATCTTAAATTGGTCTTAGTAAACAAGTATGCGAATAGTGAAGATTACTAGATGTTGACCATTAAGACAAGACATTAAGTAAAGGTAACTTAAAAGTGTTTTTTAGTGTATTTAACTATGTGCGTGCGTGCGTGCGTGTGCGTGTGCGTGTGTGTGGTGTTTTTTTTTTTTGCCCCGTCTGGTGCCCCCGCTGCCTGGTGCCCATGACAGGATGTTTCCTCTTTCAGACTGGTTAACGAGGGCCAGCTCCCTGTCCCATATGTGCCCCTCATTACCACCCAGTACTATCACACACACACACACACACACACACGCACACACACACACACACACACACACACACACACACACACACACACACACACACACACACACACACACATACTCATGATACTGTCAGTGCAAACCCTTTCAAGTAAAGGCTTGATCAACATCGCTTCTTCCCTCCCTCCATCCTCCAGTCGCTGGTACAAAACAGAAGGGCCCTGGCATTATTAATGGCCCACGGTGGTAACGCTGCTGCTGCTGGCTGGTCAGATGCACAGGCAGTTGTGCCGATAAAATGCTGCTGTGTCAACAGTGTGATGGGGAAGAGATAACGAGAAGAAAACAAACATTTGAAGAATTAATAATCTAGCCACTGCAGGTCAAATAGGAGGAGGATGAAGATCAGAAAACTCAAAAACCATCGGTGATCAGTATGACAAATTTATTTTTCACTTAAGATATTTGTTCAAAAACGCTGATTCATCCAGTAATGAAACAGGTTAAGTTTTTATGAGTGAGTCATTGAATCATTTATTCAAATTCACTTCTTTTTAAATAATTTATTCAGATTTCAGAGATTAAAATTTTGTCCAACCTCTAGAAAATGACACGCTATTTTGGTTAGTTGTCTGTTCAGAATCTCTGTTTGAAACTAAAAGATTGTAATTCTCAATTTATTCAGAATCATGAAGCTCTAATCTGTTTTGTGGTCGTTTAGGCAAACTGACGCCATTGTTTTTGATAACATACCATAATAATGTATAAAAAAAATGATCAATCAATTGTGAAAATAAATTTCATTGATAAACAAAAATGATTGAAAGCAGTGATGTTTTGTCTATCTGATTTGTATTGGTTATTTTTCTCAGCACAGTAGTATTTGTCTGTAAGGTTAACACTTTAATTGAACAATATTTGATATAGGTATACAGCCAGTTAGTCTTTTTTGCATTTGTGAAGGGCCATTTGACTTGCAAATTACTCTGAATTTACTTGTTGGGAATTTTATGAAGGCCCATTTTGTGTAAATAAGTACTTTAAATAAACTTGAATCAACCAATGTGCCTACCAAACCAAACATCAACTGTTGTTCCATAACTCCAATTAGCAAAGAGAAATTTACCATTCAGTCTTCTTGGAAATGCTTGGACCCACACAAGTTCCCGTTACACAGGCTTACAGTATAGGGCAAAGTGTGATTTAGCCAAGAACATCTTTTGTTAGTCCTGGAACAGAATTATTTTTCACATGATTATGGATCAAAAGTCATCCTTTAGGCATTTTCTGTTGTTCATTTAAAAAGCTATGAGAACACCTGCAGAGGCTTATCCAAGTTCGGCCACCATACACCATAAACCATAAGCCTAACAAGCCAGATCCACATCAAGATGTTTGGTCTGGAAACTCACCATTGACAGGACTCAATCCGAGGGGCGGGATAAACGGTTGTCTTTCAAACTCCCTCTGCACGCGATAGGATAGCGCTACCACCAACCAGAGCAACGAAGGTGAAACAGAGCTTGTTGATAGATTAAACTTTCGCCGTATCCGGTCGGCAAAACTCCAAACACATCTTCCCTTTTTAAGAATGACTTCAGTGCGTTTCTTTGTTCTTTTCTCTGAGAAAAGCTTACCTCCAAGTCTTCCAGAGTCGCAGTCAAAGCTGATTCGAAAGACCGCCGTTCGCCAGTTTCTGTGTTTACTAGAAGCACGCAAACGCAACGCGGCCTTTGTCATTATGGCCCCACCCACTGACTCTATACACGATGTGATTGGCCCGGCAAGAGTTTGGCGATTACAGCTCAGAAGGGTATTGAGAGTTGCTAGATGACACTCACGGGCAGATTAGATTTGCTGCCACTAGGGTGCGTCTAGATTTCTAGGCTACCATAAACCCGGATAAGTTGGCAAAACTCAAAAAAGTTACATTTAAGTTTGTCTTAATTAAAAGAAACAAGTTTATAAAACTCAAAACAATGAAACAATTCAGATGATTTAAAATGTGTCAGTTTTGTGGACTCAAAAGAAAAAGAAGTTCCCTTTCAGTCGGTCACGTTCAACATATGTCGGAACTGACTGACGAATTGAGATCCCGACGTACGTCTCCGTTCCCTGAGTTACATTCGTAACCAAGATGTTTTAAATACTCATCTAATTTGTTTAAGGCGAGACACGGCAGGTGAAAACATCGTTTTTTCATGCAGTGGTCAATTTTGAGATTTTGGGCCAGTTTGCTCCCTTAACATGTAAGCTTTCATTTCAAAATAAAAAATATGTCGACATTACACATTAATGTGGTTAATTCACTATATTTTGTCAACTTGCGCCTTTAGAGTTCTACCCAAAATCATCAAAAGTTATTCTAACGCGAGCTCCCGTGCCGTCTCCATTCACAGAAATATGTCATGCCTGGTATCATTGTAAAGCTCTCAGCGCTGTGTATGAGACTGTCTAATCCAAATATGGGCATTTCCTTTCTAGAACTAACCAACTGCGAAAGTTTGCAGCCGAAAATCACATTTGATTGGCCGATGTGAATTTCACACTACGTCATACGTGCCGCCGTTTCCTTGTGTATTCTCCGCCTGAGAGAAAATGCAGACAACGCTGAAATAAGCTCATAAACGTTCATAAACCCTGTCAGAATTAGATTCAAATAGTTATAGATGGACATACAGCAAACAGGGAGAGTTTTTTTTTTTTTTTTTTTTGCTGTTTTTTGACTGTTATGATGTGTGTTTGATAAGGTATTTCTCTTCAGCTTAAGGCTTTTGGTATTAATAATTTATTAATTTACATATGTTTTAAATGTTATACACTGCTGATATAAATGAAGTGAATATATATTTTGTTTTTAAGTTGGGGGAAATGTATGCATTACATACATGCATTATGCAATACAAAACTTTAAAGGCCGTTTTCTCAAAATGAGTTTTTTCTCACACTCAGAGTTAGATATTTCAGTAGCATCTACAAGCACCGGCTTTTCCAGCCTTATACTCAACTATATTGTGAAGGCTTTTACAGAGGGATTTGTTGATATATTGGTCTTTTTACTCCAAAGATTATGGCGAAAATTGATTTTTCAAGGCTATTGTCACTATTCTATAATTTACTAAAGAACAAAATAAGATATCCAGAATCCCCTCCGTAAAAGCCCTCTCATCTAATATGTTAACAAATAGAATCAAGAATTTTGAACCTGGTCCTTTCCAATTTCCAGATTTAGTTTTTTGAAATATATGCAAATGAGCGTATATTTAAGTATACAAGGCCTCATTTGCATATTGAAACATTATTTTATACAAAACTTGCAATACATTTTTTTTCTTACGTTTATGCCATAAACTGGAAAAGTTTCATAGTGACATCTTGTAATTTAAAAAAATTCCCTATTCACTTGTAGTGTCTCGCCTTAATTTGCGTTGACTCTACTCAAATCAATTAATTATTTTGAGCATTATGGTTTACATTCTGCAATCAGACTGGCCTAAAAAAGCTACAACAACCTGGATCTTTGTTTAATGAATGCAAGGGTTCTTCCCTACTCTACAAACTCCAAATCCTACTAAAACACATTTGTCACCAATTTGCAATCCTGCATTGCCAGTCAGGAAAAAAGCTACTTTACAAAAGCATTATTTAAAAGTCATTCATTTGTCATTTTTAATCTGTAGTCCTCTTGTCTGCTTGCTCAACCTCGAAAAAACGATACCCGTTTGTGCTGCACCCTTGGCAAAACCCTTGGCCCAACGTTTTGCTTTTTTAAACCAGCCAAACAGTTGAAAAAAAAAACGTTATTTTAATAACATAACGTGTACGGCTACTGTTTTGGGTGCATAAAAGTCTGTTTCCGAATGAAATGTTTCAAATACATTTTCATACTTAATTTTTTTCTGAAAGTCTGAAATCACTTTCTTTATATACAAAAACATCCCAATTTATTCCTCAAATCTCAAAAAGAGAGGGCAAGAGAGCGTGTTTAATTAAAGAACATAGTTTGATCGGCACAGACGGATTAATAAACAGCATCAGATGACTGTGTAAGGTACTGGGTGAGTGTTTGCAGTGCAAACAAATAGCTGGTTCTAGTTTGCAGTGTATAAGGTTCAGATTGATCCTGACAGCTCTTCAGGTTTCTGGGCATTAATTAGAGTGCCTGGGGCTGGTGGAGAGAGAGAGAGAGAGAGAGAGAGAGAGAGAGAGAGAGAGAGAGAGAGAGAGAGAGAGAGAGAGAGAGAGAGAGAGAGAGAGAGAGAGAGAGAGAGAGAGAGAGAGAGAGAGAGGGAGGCCACCACTACTCAGCTCTACACCACACATTTCTTCTCTGCTCTAGTAATTACTAGCAGGTGCGTTGCCACCATATGTAAGAAAGAATTTTCTGCCTCGCTCTTTTTGTGATCAGAATGTGGTTATACATACTGTTGCTATTACTGACAGATTTCAAACACCTTTCCAATGGGATTGACACTCTCACAGACCAGCATCTCCAGTAACAACTCTTTCTCTGTGATAGTGCTGTGTGAGTTACAAAGATATATAGGGCTATTCATTGTTTTACTCTGAAACATTCACACACACTTTTACCTTACTAAGCAACCATATCATAGACCAGGGCTTTCAAACTGGGGTCTAAGGACCCACTGTAATGGGGTAAAAGGTGGTTCATGTTTTAAAAATATAAATAGATTAATTCACTGACTTTGGTCCCACTTTACATTAGGTGGCCTTACAGTCTAAAAATGCTGGGTTAAAAACAACACAAGATGGGTTGAAATTTGTACCCCCGAAAGAGTTGTTTTAACCCAGCGGTTGGGTTACATGTTTGCTTAAAACAACCCAATCGCTGAGTTTGTATAATGTACTTATTGTGTTTATATTGTATCGCAAAACACTTTTTTTGATATTGAGGTGGGATACGGGTAGAGTTAGGGCAGGTGTGGTGGGATGGGTCAGTAAGGGTAGGTTTAGGTGTAAGGGAAGTGCCAACTGTGTAATTATAAATGTAATTACAGAAATTAATTACAGATGTAATTACATGCAGCTAATTTTTTAAATGTAAGTACAATGTAAAAACATTTATGTACACAATAAGTGCATTGTATCAAATTATTAATTTAAAAGTAAGTACATAGTTAAGGCCACCTAATATAAAGTGGGTCTCTGACTCTTTACAGAACTAATAAAACTATAATTATTATTAACTAAAACTAAAATAAATAAAACTATAATTAGTATTAAACTATAATAAGAAAAAAAACTAGAATTATTATTATTATTTAATTTTGCTTCCTAACTACATTAAAATATTTGTGATAATAATCTTAATTTGTTTATTCTTCTGACAGATAAGATGAAATGTTGTCTTATTTTTTATAATATAATATAATATAATATAATATAATATAATATAATATAATATAATATAATATAATATAATATAATATAATATAATATAATATAATATAATATTTGTATTTTCACAATATAAATACATAATTATGTTTAAAAAAAATGCTCAATATTTTTTTTTTTTTTTTTTTTTTTTACATAACATTATTACCATTTAATTTTCCTTTTGGAAATCCTAAATTAATCAGAATGTTATTGCATTTTCATTTCTAAAAACACTGGTTGGAAATCATGAAATTAATAAATACATTTATTCTGCTGGCAGTTAAGGTAGAAAAAAGAAAAAAAAATGAAAAAAATATGTTTCACATTATAAATACATCTTTATGCAAGAAAAAAAAAAAGTTGCCTTTATATTTTAGGAAGAAGGTCCCATTTGAAATATCCTGCCATGACGACTGTTTTCATTTTAAATACTACTAACTTTAATAATCAAACATATACATATTGATTGAGTAGCACTGTTGAAGGAACCCCTGAGGTTTACCCACCTGAACCAGATCAATGAATTGCACCGTTTCATTAAAGCATGAGAGATGATCCAGAATTTCCTTTCTGACTTTCTGAAGACCCCATAAATGCCGTGTGCACAAAGCAGAAAAGCCGTAGCTGGTGTCCAGGATTATCTCTCTCCGATTTAAACTGAATGGAGAGCCACTGCCATTTTAATTAGCGTTATATTCTCTGTTTAATATTAGTGTCTATGAGAGAAGGCTCTGAGCTTGCATTTACAGGGACAAAGTACAGAGAAATCACACCGTCTGTCAGGGAGAGAAAGAGAGAGTGTGAGAGAAAGACAAGGCCAGATGAACATGGCTGTAATTACAGGCAACAATAGCAGTCAAGCACATGTCTATAGATTCATTACCTTTAACAACCCTTCCTTCTCTTTCCTGCCTCTGTTCATCACGCTTCTCTACACATCTTAGACCTGCCGCAAACTCTTCTTCAAGACTGCTGGCAGATGGTGTAAAAAAAAAAGTTACAAATTAATCTAGTTGTAGCACAAATGCCCAAAATGTTACAACAGAACTGTTACTAAAATGTAACACCACACACTAACTCAAACAATATTCGGGTGAGTAAATAATGACAAGTTTTATTTTGAGTTATTCATTTAATTAAAAGGAGCTAAGATCATTTAATTTAAACCTATTATTATATATTATGGGATATTATTATTATAAACCTATTATTATATATTATATTATTATATATTATTATATATTATTCACACTTAAAAGTAAGACAAAACCATGTGGAACAATGTTCTGTGCTCACATGAACCCCGCTCAGTTTTAAAACATGTGGTGCTAACTTTCCCACAATAAGATATGAAAAACGTGATTTCTGAATTTTTGTGACGGTTTAAAACATTCAGTTTTTTAAATGTTTAAATGTTTTGGTTACACTTTATTTTGATGGTCCCATTTAGATATTATATTAACTGTTGCATTAAATTGCAACTAAAACGTCAACTAACTCTCATTATAGTAGTCTCATAATCTCATCATCAGTATAAGTAGAGTATTAGTAGAATGTCTCTTAAATATCTGTAAGACTTTGAACCTATTTTAATTATCTAAATGCATGGTTTGAAGCGCATGGCACATGTCCGACACGTGGACATCACTTAGGTCATATCCAAATCCACTTTTGCTAGTTTGACGACATAAAAAAACGGTGCCAGGTGCATGGTCCAAAAGGGTCATAGTCTCTTAATGAGTCATTGGTGTGTTTTGGGCATGACTATAAACCAATCAGAGTCTAATATCTCATTTCCTTTAACCCTTAAAGACCTTGAACATTTTTGGAGCGCCTGACGTGCATCTACTTCTCTTTGTTTTTCTCACCTATTCTAGCAGTTAGCATCAAATGCCGTATCATTTTAAACAGGACCTGAAGTTTCCATCTAGCACATCTGATGTCCCAATTTTACATTTATTTATTCTGAGAATGGATTAAATTAAAATAATTTCAAGAAAAACAGCAGCAAATATACTATGAATTACTATGAACTCAAACAGAACTTCATGAAGTTTGGATTTTTTTTTTTTTTTCTTTTGAAAGTTAGACTTGGTTGTTTTAGAATTCCAGATGAAATTTTTTCTAAATGTAACAATCTCTTAGCAAATTATAGCCATTTAGTATAATATTATTCTCTGCGTTTCTAGGTTTTTGAGTGAAAACAGGTGTATTTTATTTACTGACAATACAGTCCTAAAAAGTTCAAAGAGTAAAGGAAATAGAAAGATTGTTATATAATAACAACACTGAAACCAAACAATTCTTCAGAGAAATATATACAAATTTGAACATGAAAAAACAAATGCAAACAATGCAAAAAGTTGTGACAACAAACCGTGCTATAAAATATACTGAGTAAATGAACAAATGGTGCAAATAATCTTCTCTTTGTTTTGATGGTCCTCCCCTTGGTTATGTGAACTTTAATGGAGCATTACATTTTTATAATTTATGTAAATATTATGGGTAAGTTACTTTTGAATATTCACTGAAAATTCTGAGTAATAGCATTCCAGAAAAAAGGTAACCTGAACAATGTACACTCACCTAAAGGATTATTAGGAACAACTAATCAATTTCTCATTAATGCAATTATCTAATTAACCAATCACATGGCAGATGCTTCGGTGCATTTAGGGTGTGGTCCTGGTCAAGACAATCTCCTGAACTCCAAACTGAATGTCAGAATTGGAAAGAAAGGTGATTTAAAGGGGGGGTGAAACACTCAGTTTCAGTCAATCTTCAGTACCTATAGAGCAGAATTGCATCCTTCATATCTCCGAAAAGTGTTTAGTTTTATCATATTTATAAAAGAAATATAGGCTGTACCCAGTCTTTCCGGAAAAAAAACGAGCGGCTGGAGGCGTATCGTGTGGGCGGAGCTAAAGAATGACAAGCGCGCAAAGCGGTGACGTCCTCAAGCGTGGAGAAACCCATGGCTATCTCAGCTAATACAGATAATGATCCAGAATCAAATCTGAGGCAGAAATAAATTGAACAGGAGAAACGGCAACATCAGGACGTCCGTCTCTGTGGTATGTACTGTATTTAGTGGCCTCTCAACATTTCTGTGTCTTTACTCGCAGTGTATGAGTACATGATTCGGTTTATGGACTATTGTATGCGACTAGACCTTAGAAGTAGCAAGCAAAATGGTTTTGCACGTCAGACTAGTGGAACGTTATACATAGAACAACAATAGAGTAATCGTTAGCGCATTTGAATGATGAAGCACGCGATCGTGTCGTTTACTGATGTTTACTCACGCGACGATAGCCGACAGCACAGACATTTGAAGCAGTTTAACTCACCGGCTGCTTCCAAAGCAGGACCGAACCTTTATCGCTGGGACCGCTCCGTCAAAAACACACTTCTTTGGTATGATTTGGTGAAGTCCTGTGACAGCAGTGGCGTGGAAATCCACTTTGAGACGCGACTGAAACGATGTTGTGAAGCTTCCCGTCATTTCTGCGTTCAAATCGGTTCAAATGCAGCGCTGCCTTCCCGGAATGCTGTGCTGAAGCTGTCGCTCGACGTCACCCATAGGAATAAAGTGGAGCGCGGCGCGCCACATAAGTGTTCACTGGATCTTCACCTGAGAGACTGTTTACGCCGTGCATTTCCTCTCTCTCGCTCTAGTCACGTGCGCGCGCACCCTACCGGGAGAAGAGCCCGTACGGCCCATACAAGGACCTTCCGATCTATTAACGTCAAGTGGACCCATACTCGAAAAAAACTCTCCGAAACTTGTGAGAAACCGGAAGGAGTATTTTTGACACAGAAATACTCTATCAAACGTCCAACATTAGTTTTTGAAACTTTGTCTATGTTTAGGATGGGAATCCAAGTCTTTAACAGTGTAAAAAGCTCAGTATGCATGAAACAGCATTTCACCCCCCCCCCCCCCCCCCCCCCCTTTAAGCAATTTTGAGGGTGGCATGGTTGTTGGTGCCAGACAGCCGGTCTGAGTATTTTACAATCTGCTCAGTTACTGAGATTTTCACGCACAACCACTTCTAGGGTTCAGAAAGAATGGTGTAAAAAGGGAAAAACATCCGGTATGCGGCAGTCCTGTGGGTGAAAATGCCTTTTTGATGCTAGAGGTCAGAGGAGAATTTGCACAAGATCACCAAAATCGGACAGTTGAAGGCTGGAAAAATGTTGCCTCATCTGATGAGTCTTGATTTCTTTTGAGACATTCAGATGGTAGAGTCAGAATTTGGTGTAAACAGAATGAGAACATGGATCCATCATGCCTTGTTACCACTGTGCAGGCTGGTGGTGGTGGTGTAATGGTGTGGGGGATGTTTTCTTGGCACACTTTAGGCCCCTTAGTGCCAATTGGGCATTGTTTAAATGTCACAGCCTACCTGAGCATTGTTTCTGACCATGTCCATCCCTTTATGACTACCATGACTACCATGTACCCATCCTCTGATGGCTACTTCCAGCAGGATAATGCACCATGTCACAAAGCTTGAATCATTTAAAATGTTTCTTGAACATGACAACGAGTTCGCTGTACTAAAATGGCCACCACAGTCACCAGATCTCAACCCAATAGAGCATCTTTGGGATGTTGTGGAACAAGAGCTTCGTGCACTGGATGTGCATCCCACAAATCTCCATCAACTGCAAGATGCTATCCTATCAATATGGGTTAACATTTCTAAAGAATGCTTTCAGCAGCTTGTTGAATCAATGCCACGTAGAATTAAGGCAGTTCTAAAGGCGAAAGGGGGTCAAACACAGTATTAGTATGGTGTTCATAATAATCCTTTATGTGAGTGTATATATATAAATGTTTTGTGCTAACATTGTGAGAACATTATTAAAGGACAGATAACTTTTAATGAACTTTCTATTAACATTACTGGAAAAATGTTTGATCTTTGCGAGAACCTTGCCAAAACGTCAGCCAAAGTTCCGAGAATGTTCCTTGTTAGATAGAAATACCTACTGAATGGATTACAAATCAACTCCACTGATAGCGCGGCACAAACCTTAATGCCTGAATTGGTGGGAAGCATGTCACTTTAGAAAAATTAGAAGTACATTTGGAACTTAAACATATGTTAATACAAGCTGTATATGGGCCTTTGTCACCTGTGTGGGAAGACTTAATTTCTTGTAACCACTAATAGGATGTGGCTATTCTAAAGTGTACCTAGAGTGTAAAGTGTATTCTAGAAATGCTTTTAATCCCGGGCTTATGGGTACATTGCAAATAGTCACCTTGTCTAATTTAATGGTACAGATAATCATCAGCATTATGTGAGTGAGGATGAGGTCAGATGTGGTTTACTTCATGTTTCCAGCCATCTCCATATGAAAGGGAGAATGCTAATACATTGATCACCTCCCACTCCCGTCCTCTATGGGTCTTTTTACCCAGCTCATCTGCATCAGCTCCGGGTCTGAGTTGACACTGCTCTCCTTCACCGGCCACAGGCTTCCAGAGCAACATTAGCTGTCATGACAGTCTGCCTTGAGCTCAATATGCTGTTAAATAAAGATTTACCGCCTTAAAGCATTTATAGCTTCCACTGAGATGCATGTGCATGTATGCTGGAGTGTGAAAGCAAGCATACACAAATCTGCCACAGGCCTAACGTGATTTACAAAAGTACTATAAGTCATGTTCCGGGATTTTAAGGTTAGTCTTATCTTAAAATAAAGTCTTGTTCGCTTTGCAGCTTTATTTGGTCAAAAATCAAGCTCAAATGGCAGCATTCATTACCCCTAGAAACAATAAATGTCCTTTTCCAAACAATGGAAGTGAATGGGGCCAATCTGTAAACACTACAATACTAATTGTTTTTAAACAGTATAGCTACAAGATGCAAACAATATGCATTTTAACATGATTTTACAAAACAAATCACTGACATTTTCTGTGTTTATTTTATTTATTTTTTTAATTGGCATCACAATATAATGCATAAACCCTAATACAGCATAAACGTGATGAGAACCAAAATTTTTGTTTTACAAATTAAAGGCCACCTATTATGCCCCTGTCCCCTTGCCTATGAAGTTTTGGCTCATTTATTACAGCTTGTCAAATTTGCCTCCATTTGGTTGTGAGCAAAACTGGCCATTTTTGTTTGTGTCTCTTTAAATGCTAATGAGCTGCTGCTACACTGTAAAAAAATGATTTAGAAAAAAAGTTACCTGGTTGCCTTAAAATTTAGAGTTCATTGAAATTAAAATTTTGAGTTAATACAATGAACATTTTTTGAGATTCGACAACCTTTATTAAAATATTATTAAAAGATTGTAAGCATTGTGTGTGTTTTATTTTAGAAGACGCATAATTCATAGTTCATTTTTTTTAAATTTATAATTTATAAAAAAATGTATGTGGTTCAGATACAATAATATTTTGAGTTTCCATTTATTAAACAAATTTCCTTCATTGTATCAACTAAATTTTTTAATTTCAATAAGCTCAAAATTTTAAGGCAACTAGGTTACTGACTTTAAGTTAAACCAACAAAAACCAACAATTTTTTTTTTACAGTGTACATCTAACCCTTAACTAAACCCAGTACCTTTCGTACACTGTGTATGTACTGTAAAATAAAGTGCTACCATATTTCTTATCAGCCGTATGGTATATCAGCCGTATAATGATTCTTATAAGGTTTCTATTACATTTAGGCAGAACCAGATTTAAAGGGGTGGTTGTATGTGATTTCAATTTTTTAACTTTAGTTAGTGTGTAATGTTGCTGCTTGAGCATAAACAGTAGCCTATCTGCAAAGTTACAGCGCTGAAAGTTCAATGTAAAACAGACATATTGTCTTTTAAAGTTATGGCAGTTTATTGCCTACAAAAACGGCCGGTTTGGACTACAACAAGCTTCTTCCCAGGTTGGTCCCGGGTCTACATTTGGCCATCTAACCAATCTAAGACCATTGCGTTTTTCGGAGGGCTTCATAAAAGCAGGAAGCAAACGAGCCGTTCAAAGGACAGGGGAGGCAGCGGTTTGGAATAAAGGAAAAAATATGAGAAAAATATGGCGTTTTAAAAAAAAAGAAGTATTAAGACATGTTATACTGCACCCCATAAACACAACCAAGCATAGAAAAAAAACACGGAACCATCCCTTTAATGGCAGAACGAAGGTTCCTGGATCAACCTCTTTGTTTATCCTGGAATACCATTCCAATCAACCAGTCAGATTTGAGGGACAAGCAGTTTAAGTCAAGTTTAAGCTTGCAACCACGGTTAGATGTTTAACATCAGTGTTATTCGCCTATCATTTTCTTTTTATTTTAGGGATAATTTATGAGTAAGGTTAGGTTTGAATGTAGGGAAATGGTTAGGATTAAAATTTCAGACAGGAATGTTGTTCTAGGCTCAACTAAATGTTGACCCAGGAACGCGTCTAACTTAGCAAAATCTGGATGTGCGAAGGTTAGGGTTAGGAATAGCTTATTAATGCACCATTAACTTGAGAGGTCCTTACTTATAAATGTATACACTAACCATTAGGGGGTTTTGCACTATAGGCTCAGGGTTAGTACCTAGTTTCATCACTACAGTAAGTACAAAGTATGTTCATGTGAAACAGGACTTTAAAATAAAATTCTAGCAAAAATATTTATGGCATATTAATTACCCTGCCATTGGCTGATGTAACAAAAAGTTAAGTTTTGGACTCTGTGTGCTGGCATACTCTAAAACACACACACACTCACACACACACACACACACACACACACACACATTCTTCACATACATTGCACAAGTACACACTCACACAAATTCTACATCTCAGACTTGTCAGTCTTTCCCATGTCTTTATCTTCACGCACACCTCTCGTTCCTCTTCCTCCACCCATCTTTCCATCTGTCAGTCTGTCACTCCCTGGGTTTTATATTATGTTTTCCCCACTCTGCAGCGCGAGGAGATCGCTGTTACTGTGATTGTTTCCAGTGTCATGTCACCTGACGCTCTGAGGAAATTTAGCCACATCTGGTGAGACACGCTCGGTATTCCACTGACGCATTCTTATGCTACAGTACACATATAAACACATGGCACGACTACACACACAAACACACACTGACACCGCCTGCGTCAAACCAAGCTGTCAAATAGCTGTAATTTAGACACTATACCATGAAATAATTAATTACCCACACCAGGCTCATTTGAAAGCTTCTGAAAACAGAGGTCATTCTGAGCACACAAGCAAGGATGAGGATGAGGATACACACAGCCGAGAAAAGAACGCTCGCACAGTGGCGGAAATATATGCCCATTGATTTTGTGTCACTGGTTGGCTCTTGTGCGCGTCTGTGTGGGAGTGCTATTGAAATGCATTACGTACGTAAAGTAATTGCATTAGACACCTCCTAACACGACGTTATACACATAATGAGCGTGTAATCAGCCTTCGTTGTAAAGGGGCCGAAGTGCTGAGTCATGGTTATCGCGTATGATGTCATGTCTGGAGGAGGAAGGGACCACAGAGACTTGAGAAAGGTGTTAACGCTAAATGGCACAGTGTGTGCACGCAAGCTTCATATTTTGCAAAATGCAAAAAGAGTTATAGTCACAACACGTTATATGCACAGAAAAAATGCTTTGCAAATGAATAAGGAGAATGCAAATTGGAATTGACTTCTCTCCAAACCACGGTCATCTTAGCTCTATTTGTTTGTCTCAAAGAGGGTTATATTAATAACTGAAAAATTTTCTCATCCTGAATTTCTTTGTTTTGTGGAGTATAAAATATATGTTGTCTCAGTGTCATAGAGGTTTGTAACAACATTAGGGAGAGTAAACAATGACAGAACTTTTTTAGGTGAACTACCATTTTAACGTCATCGAAACTGACAATTTTATGTTTTTTCTTTTTGTATAATAAGTATAATCTGTATAATCTTGAATCTACAGAGACTACATGGGGTATTGGACAGTTTTGAACAATAATTATATATATATAAAAATAAAAATAAAACTATGAATGATTCACGTTCAAGTCTGGTTTCATTTTAGTATGTGACACTTTTCATAATCTAATAAATTCGAAAATCTGTCACATTACAAATGTAAAATTGGTTGTGAGAGCCTGTTTACAAGTCCCCCCAAAAATAAATGGTTATTTTCTGAAGAAAATAAAAGAAAGAGCAATTTGTTCTTTTAAGAAATACTTTAAAATAAAACCTTTTTAAAGCATTTATAGGGAAAAAAAATATGTAGAAAAATGTACATTTGATGTCATGAATTGAATATAAAAATTTAATTACATTTGATTATAATTTGATTTGCGATCAGGTTAATGGATGTTATACACTCACCTAAAGGGTTATTAGGAACACCTGTTTAATTTCTTAATAATGCAATTTTCTAATCAACTGCTTTAATGCATTTAGGGGTGTGGTCCTGGTCAAGACAATCTCCTGAACTCAAAACTGAATGTCAGAATGGGAAAGAAAGGTGATTTAAGCAATTTTGAGCATGGCATGGTTGTTGGTGCCAGATGGGTCGGTCTGAGTATTTCACAATCTGCTCAGTTACTGGGATTTTCACACACAACAATTTCTAGGGTTTACAAAGAATTGTATGAAAAGGGAAAAACATCCAGTATGCGGCAGTCCTGTGGGCGAAAATGCCTTGTTGATGCTAGAGGTCAGAGGAGAATGGGCCGACTGATTCAAGCTGATAGAAGAGCAACTTTGACTGAAATCACCTTTTGTTACAACCAGGTATGCAGCAAAGCATTTGTGAAGCCACAACACGCACAACCTTGAGGCAGATGGGCTACAACAGCAGAAGACCCCACCGGGTACCACTCATCGCACCTACAAATAGGAAAAAGAGGCTACAATTTGCACAAGCTCACCAAAATTGGACAGTTGAAGACTGGAAAAATGTTGCCTGGTCTGATAAGTCTGGATTTCTGTTGAGACATTCAGATGGTAGAGTCAGAATTTGGCGTAAACAGAATGAGAACATGGATCCAACATGCGTTGTTACCACTGTGCAGGCTGGTGGTGGTGGTGTAATGGTGTGGGGGATGTTTTCTTGGCACACTTTAGGCCACGGCCTACCTGAGCATTGTTTCTGACCATGTCCATCCCTTTATGACCACCATCCTCTGATGGCTACTTCCAGCAGGATAATACACCATGTCACAAAGCTCAAATCATTTCAAACTGGTTTCTTGAACATGACAATGAGTTCACTGTACTAAAATGGCCGCCACAGTCACCAGATCTCAACCCAATAGAGCATCTTTGGGATGTGGTGGAACGGGAGCTTCGTGCCCTGGATGTGCATCTCACAAATCTCCATCAACTGCAAGATGCTATCCTATCAATATGGGCCAACATTTCTAAAGAATGCTTTCATCACCTTATTGAATCAATGCCACGTAGAATTAAGGCAGTTCTGAAGGCAGTTATTAACTAGTTGCTTATTAGCATGCATATCACTAGGATATTGGCTTATTAGAACTTATAAAACACATATTAATGCCTTATTCTGCATGACCTTTTTTTTTACATCCTACCCAATGCCTAAACTTAAATGCTATAAAACGACCTTACTAACTATTAATAAGCAGTAAATTAGGAGTTTATCTAGGCAAAAGTCGTATTAATAGTGAATATGTGTTCCCCATACTAAAGTGTTACCATAATAACAATAATGACATAGCTGAGCAGAAGGGAAGCACTGCTTCCCAATTTCAACACAAAGATCATTTGAGCAAATGAAAAGGTTTTGTTTTCAGAAGCAAAATTATTTATGATAAAGCAGTGGGGTAGTTACATACCTAACATTCCATAGATATATAAAAAAAAAAGTAAATTGACATTTGTTAGATTTGCTTGGCTTCAAAGAGCTACATGGCTCTTTGAAGTTACAACAATTTAGTGAAGTGCTATGGAACTTTAATGTGGTCAACAAACCTGGAACTACTTCAAAATCAAAAGTATACAAAAATGGCAATATTTCAGACGTGGTTATAGCTACGTTTCACAATCTCGTCGAACACATTTTCTACGCCGAAAATTTGCATATGTTGTGAGCAGGCCTTTAACCTTGTCTTTATGTCACAGATCAGTTCATTCTATCTGTGCTTCGGTCTGTCTTTGTCTCAGGTTTAGGTCTGTGTCTAAAAGCCACAGGGAAGAGTGTGAAGCAAAGTGAAGGATGCCCTCATCGCCCTCTAAAGTAAATCAGTCAGCAAATCCTCCTGTTGAAACCTCAAGTCTGAATAAAGTGCGCAAGTGTGTGTGTCTACAGGTGCAGCGGAGCTGAGCTGACCCACTCTCCTGGGCTGGACTGTGCTGATGGGGGTCTGAGCTGATGCCAGGTGTGATGGGACGGCCCCCTGCAGAGCGACAGGGGTCAGCGATCCGCAGTATGGGGCAAAAGCTCAGGAGCCGAAGCAGGGCACAAGATAGAGAGAGAAAAATGTGTGTGTGTCTGGTTGATGGCATGAATTATGTGCAACTAGAGTCAGTAGTGTGGGACATTAGAGGAGAGGTCAGGGCCAGTGAACCCTTAAACACGAGCCCTTAAATAAAGGCTTTCAACTTCCGCTCCACCAAACACAAACCCTGCATTCAGGGACCGGAGAAATGGCGAGATATTGCAGCTGTTTTAATGTGAGCACTGTGGTAGCCAGCACCGAGAGGTCATGTGCCTACGACAGAAACAAACAAAGAAAAAGAATTAAAAGAAAGGCAGAGTGGAAGCATAGAACAAAAAGAAAGGCTCCTTTCATAAAATAGCTCAAGTGTGCACAGGAACGGTTGCACAGAAAGGGCTTCACTGAACTTAAATGTCTATGACACCATATCTCAAGCATCTTAAATCAATGAGTGGTAACCGGCCCACACAGAATCTGCACGTGCACAACTCCACAGAAAAACTCCACAGATGTTCTCTGAAACACACAAAGTTCCATCTATTAAATATTTTGGGTGGTTTGATTATGCTTTATACATAACAGGTAATCCAGTTGTAATACGGGGTGAGCTGTTACAATGTCAGTTTATTTACAGAAGGGAGAAAACTCAATCTCAAACTTCCAAACAAAATTGATCCGAGGAGCAGTTGAAGAAAACATTTTCTTAAGAAAAATCCTCCAGGTCCGAAACATTCTTTGGTTTCTCTGCAAAGTCAAACAGTCACTGTATAATTTTGAGGAAAATTGAGGGATTCATACACAACTATTAAAATGGGAAAACATTGACTGATGCCCAAGAAGGATATGCAATTGTGGTAAGAATTATTGGCACCCCTGTTAAATATGATCAAAGATGACTGTAAAATATAAATCTGCATTGTTTATCCTTTAAAATAGCAGTGGAACCAAACCTTTCAGTGAAATAAAAGAATGGAAAGTTGGGGGAAAACACGATACAATTTATTGGTAACACTTTACAATATGGGTGCACTAATAAGCATTAATTCATGCTTAATTAATGCACAGATAATCATTATTTTAATTTATTACTATTGGTACATTTATTAATGATTACTGCATCAGCAACTAATGAAGATACGACATGATTAATAGATTAAGTAATCATTAAATTGTTATTAGTTAAATGTGTCATAATGTATTAATTCCTTAATAACATTATATTTACTAATAATGTAAATTGATGCGTTAGTTACTACAAGGGGTCAAAGCCATGCATTTCAACTTCCAGTTATCTGCTTTATTTAATCATTAGCTAATGATTTATAAAATTAGCATTATGTTATGACTACTTGTTGGGGCACATGACTATTAACTAATTCAAAATTAATTCAAAACCCATAACCGCAATTACATATTACTTAATCAATTAGTTAATATAGTCAAGTGCCCTAACAACTAAAGTTTTAACATGATGATATCTTTATAAATCATTAGCTAATGATTAATTAAAGCAGACAACTGGAAGTTGAAATGCATGGCTTTGACCTGTTGTGGTTATTAACACGTTAATTTAAATTATTAGTAATAAAATATGTTATTAAGTGATTAATACATTATGACATATTTAACTAATAACATTGTAATGTTTACTTAATGTATTAATCATGTTGAATCTTCATTAGTTGCTGATGCAGTAATCATTAATAAATGGGTTAGTTCACCATTAGTAATACATTAACTCATGATTATCTGTACATTAGTTAAGCATGAATTAATGCATATAAGTGCACCTGTATTGTAGTTACCCATTTCTTTCTTTCTTTCTTTCTTTCTTTCTTTCTTTCTTTCTTTCTTTCTTTCTTTCTTTCTTTCTTTTTTTCTTTCTTTCTTTCTTTCTTTCTTTCTTTCTTTCTTTCTTTCTTTCTTTCTTTCTTTCTTTTTTTCTCCAAAACATTGACACATTGACCATAATTACTTTTTAAATAGTAAAATATCTCTGAATTATATTCCTATTAACATATACATTTTTTAGCTCCCCAGGGTGATTAGGAATATGAAATTGTATAGCCATGACGTTGTTTCATATAAAGTATAAATAAAAAATTCCCTTAATCATTCATCACAATGTATAACCAAAGAACATAGTTCTGACCTCAAGCAAAAGATTGTTGAGCTTCACAAAATAGACAGTGCTGTAGGAAAATAGCTAAAGCATTGAAAATTCCCATTTCCACCATCAGAGCAATAATTAAGTTCCAATAATTAAGTTCCATGCAACTAAAGATGTTATGAATCTGCTTGGAGGCGTGTGTCTATATTGTCTTAATGTATGGCGAGGAGAGAAGTTCAAGTGGACAAAGACTCTCCAAGGATCACAGATGGAGAATCACATAGATTAGTGGAGTCTTCGGATCAGAAAGCCACATTTAAAAAAAAAAAAAATCAAACAATCCCTACACCACCACATTTTGTTTGGGAGGGATTAAAAAAAAATCTTGCTCATCTATAAATAAACTCCAGCCTATTTATTTGTCAGACATGATTTGCACTTCAAAAGGAACCTTATTGTGTGGTCAGATGAAACCACACACTCTGTACCTTTAAGGTACTAATACGCACTCTTAAAGTACTGATATGTACCTTTTAAGGTACTAATTTGTACCATTTAGGGGTGAGTAAGGAACAAAGATGTACCTTTTCACTTTTGTACCTTAGGGTGACGTCCCAGTGACAGCTCTGTAACTTTTTTTCTGAGAGTGTATAAAAAGAGCTTTTTGGCAGCAAACCCAATAGATGGGTTTGGTGCAAACAGGAATAAAATGTACCCCATGTCCACAGTTAAAAATACTGATGGCTCTTTAATCTTGTGGGCCTATTTTTTAGCTGGAGGTCCTGGACATCATGTCCAGATACATGGCATCATGGATTTTAGCAAATAACAACAGATAAAAAAATCGAAACATGACGGCCTCAGCTAGAAATCTTAGAATGGGCCGTGGTTAGATCTTCCATAAGAACAATGTTCCAAAACAAACATAAAAATCAACACACAAATGTGTCACTGAGCACAAAATGAAGCTTCTGCCATGACCATCCCAGTTTCCTGACCTGAACCCTAATGAAAAGGAGTGGGGTGAACTGAAGAGAAGAAACACCAATGGATCTGTGAATCTGAAGGATCTGGAGAGATTCAGTATGGATGAATGGTCTCTAATCTCGTCAGGTGTTCTCCAAACTCATCAGGCATTATAGAAGAAGACTCTTGGGCTGTTGGAAACACAATGATTGTGTCAAAGGGAGGTTGCAAAATGTATTTAATAAAAGGGTGCCTATAATTATGGACAACGTGTTTTGGAGAAAAACCTTTATTTCATAATGTGATTTACTCCTCACTTTCAATTCTTTCAATTATATTCTCAACCCAGAGTTCAAGTTTAAACTCAGAGTTGGTTCGTACGTATAATACGCCATAAAGTGAGTATCATATGCACGCGAAAAAAAACGCATACCATATGCACGCCAAAACTCATTTTGGCGTATACATTCCACGAGATTGCAAACTCGTACTATTTATACACATTTTCGTGAGATCGGGCTCAGTATGTTGATATGGGAAGAAAGAGGCGGGAACCGGCAAACGTTCAACAAACCTTAATCCAAAGTAAACAAACTAAAAGTAACGCAGGCAGCCACTCACGGACATGCATAAGTAGGGGATAATCCACGGCTAGCCATGCATTAAAAGATTTTAATGCACGGCGTAGAGACGAAGAACCGCCCGACGTGAAGCGGAGGGTGGTTGCCTCAAGGTCGTGCATTAAAATCATTTAATGTATGGCTAGCCGTGGATTATCCCGCTTATACCATGGTTATTTGCCAAGATAAAAACAAGTTAAAGCTGTAACTGATGTTTTTTTAAAAGACAGGTTAAAATGACGGTTGTTTTCTTACGTCTCATTAGTTCTAGCACACCGTCGCTTTAAATAAAGTAGAGCCATCGAAATGTTTTTATATGAACAAATGACCACGTTTATTTAAATTCATTTAAACAGAGACAGAGAACTGAAAGAGAAAGATCAGAGAGAGAGAGAGAGAGAGAGAGAGAGAGAGAGAGAGAGAGAGAGAGAGAGAGAGAGAGAGAGAGAGAGAGAGAGAGAGAGAGAGAGAGAGAGAGAGAGATGCGTTCGCGATCTCTGCAGTGACAAGGCAATCTTTATTTGAACTAATCATCATTTTGTAGCCTAGTGTGAAATAAACCCCGCGTCAGCCTATAAAGACACATTACATTTAATGCATTAAATTAAATAATAATATAGGTGCTCGAGTCTGTCAGTGTAGGTCTCACGACCATCATAGAATGTAAAAAACCAGCCGGATCTCACAAAAAATGCGTATAAATAGTACGAGTGCGCAATGTCGTGGAATGTATAGTTGTGAGTTTTGAAAATGAGTTTTGGCGTGCATATGATACGCTGTTTTTCGCATACATATGATACGCACTTTATGGCGTATTATACATACGAAGCCCCCACCCCACCACCCTAAACCTACCCAAGAGAGCGTGTCATATATACGCCATAAAGCGCGTATCATATCCACGCGAAAAACAGCGTATCATATGCACGCCAAAATGAGTTTTGGCGTATACATTCCACGACATTGCACACTCGTACTATTTATACGCATTTATGTGTGATTGGGTTGAAAAAACGCACGACACACGGCGACATGTTCCGCAACTTGGTGTCATGCAGGTGTCAGTGCGTGTCGCGTTATACATGTACATATCTGTGGCTGATACTGCAGTCTGCCACTGTCACTCTGTTTGCAAGCGTAACTGTGTTACTATGGTTACCAGTGTTTATAGCAAGCGGCAACCTCCCGCGATCTCTCTTGAAGCCAATACGGAAGTAATGTAAACTGCAATTCCTCAACTGGCCACTAGAGACAGGCTCCAGAAGGGAGCAGAATCTCATTGAGCCCCATGTTAAAATTCTCAACTTTAAAGCAGAAAAAAACATGTTTACAGCCTGGTACAAATTGTGGTTTTGGCTTATAAGGCTAATTTTGATCTTCATGACAACTCTGAGGGGGGTGAATTTTTTTTATAACTCATTCGTTTACGTTATGTAAAGCCTTAAAGTTCTGCATAATTAAGGGCGTGGTTACAAGTGGATAGCCATTTATCCGCTGTCTATAGTTATTGCGTCACCTCCGCTCCGCGCACATCCCGCCTTTTTGCCCATTTTCTGTTATCAGGGAGTGACACGCGTTGACTCGCTCACAAGATGGCAACGCCCAGCTCGCCCCTACTTTAAGCTTCAGAACGGCTTATCAGAATCCTATGGGTGACGTCACGGACACTACGTCCATATTTTTTTACAGTCTATGGTTTATAGTGGCGGATTAATTTCGAACTGTAATCAAACTGACTGGAACTACCTGTGCATTAAATGTTTTTACTGCGCACCTTCCAGCCAATCAGAATTGAGTATTAAAACAGACCATGGTATAATAAAACATAAACCATTCAAAACACAACATAAAGTCCTGGTCCTCTATCGTCCTTCACTGTCGTGGCTCCTCCTTTTATGTGTCCGAGCTCCTCCGTGAGACACGAGACAGGTGCAGCGGTTCTCTGTCTCGTTGCTTGCCACATTGATTTTTAATCCAAATAAGAAAAAATTACACGTTATTACAGTTAAAAAAGCATTACAACTAACCCCTGCCCCCCCCCCCCCCCTCCCACTCTGAAGATCTGTTAAATACATTTTACCATATTTAAATGCATTCCTCAGAATTGTGAGTCAAAATTCAGTGTAGAAAACTGAATAGGAATAAAATGTTAGTTTCCTTCTGCATCTGGTTGGTACATTGTCAGTGCTGTGAACTCAGTTTGTGCATGTGACGGGTCACGATGGTTTGAAATGCAGATCAAATGAGCTGTATATTCTTTTTATTATTAGATGTATTCAAAGGCATCATGACTGACAGTAGTTTCGGTACTAGAGTGAAGATTTGATTCTACCGCACTGGCCTCTGCCAGCATCCAGCTGTCACCGCAAGTGACACCATCACATCATGAAGAGCCATTGAGAGTTTGAATCATCCGCGCATCTACTCATTAATCACTGGCTCAGGTACAGGAGGAGAGAGAAAAGTGAGAAACAGAGGTGACATCATCTCTAAAATACAGAGACGTTTTTTTTTTTTTTTTGGGGGGGGGGGTGTTTTTGCTTGAGCTGCTCAAATATTGTGGCGGCAGAGTATGGTGATCTGTAGACTCAATGTGCATTTGTGAGTTTTGCATTCCTTTGATAGTAGTCATGATTTGTCCTTTGGGCAATCATACACTCACACACACTCCGAGGGTGGAATTAATCAAAACCGCATCCTACCTGTTTGCCTTGATGAGAGATGACAACGTAAAGATTTGGCAGCTTTAATCAAGGTTGTAATAATGCACGCTCTCTGATTAAAAGGACAGTCTCCTCGCCTTTTAATCACAAAGACAAACAACCGCGTCTCTATCGCTCAGATCTAAATACTGCTGGTGGGGGGGAGGGGAGGAAGAAAAAAGAATGAATGCTTACAAAACTGGTTAGTGACAAATTCACTGTACACATTAGTAGATTACACAAGACTGCCGTGGTGATCATCGAGGTCCATTCACGAAAGCGAGAGGAAAAAAGAGATGCCAAAATGTTCCGCAGATTCCTTTTTGTATACACTCGCCATGTTTCCTCAGCTTCCTTAACAGCATTTAGTATAATCAATTAACAAGTTAGATCCTATTTACATCTGTAACTAATGTGCAATTTTATATCCAGATAGTATCCTGGATTTGAAACGGGATATTCTTGAGTTAGACTCTATTTATACTTTTTGATAAGCAAATGCACGTTATACAGTACCCACATCATTTACCAACTAAACCAAAATTAAAATTATTAAAACAAAAATAATAAAAACATTCAGGGATAATTTAGAATAATGTGTCATTCTGCCTGTTAAATAAAACAAAATGTAAATTTTTACATTAAAGGATGCTAATAGGGATTTTAAGTGAAGAATAGGAGAATATGACAAATGTTAATGCTAAGAAAATGCCAATAATCCACAACACAGCACTAGGACTAAAAGTTGTCTAAAAGGACTAAAAGGACTCTTCTCACAAAAGTTATTATTATATCAATGTTAAAAATACTAAGTACTACACTATGGCACCTAAGAATATTTTAAAAAAGCCTGATAGAAATTTAAAAACCCACAATTATTTTAAGGATGATAGCATTAGCAACTTCATATGTGGTCAATCCATGTTGTCACCTCCAAATGTGGTTTCAGTGATCCAAATGAGATGGATCTCGACACCTGGTTTTTAACCAAATAGGAAAATTCTGCTAGCATTTACTTTTTCCAGACCTGTATGCACATTGAACCGCATTCACTTCCATTGTGTGAAAAGAAAAAAAAAATCCAACCATTAGGTTGGTGCTTACACATGGGCAGGATCAGATGAGGTGAGTGATGGCAGCATAGCAGCCGTGGCTTGTCTGGGTGGCTGTCAATCAACAAAAGGTTGACAGAGAAAGCAATCCTCACAACTGAGCCCCATCATACACTCCTTCGATTTATTTACAACAGAACAGATTAACCCAGAAAAGTCACAATGATTAGAGAAAAGAAAAACAGTAGACAAAGAAGAGAAAGTCTCTAAAGAAGTGCAATAAAATGTCCTTTATGCTGGGTTTAGGCAGAGAAAAAGTCAGAAATGTTGATACTAAAAGATTTTGTATGGTTCTGAATATTATGGCTATTATGAAACTGCTCTCTTTGAGTTAAAGGAATAGCTCACTCAAAAATTAAAACTGCCATGATTTACTCACCCTCGTGTCATTCCAAACTTGTATGACTTTCTTATTCTGTGAAACACAAAAGATGAATTAACATATTTTGTGAGAGTAACTGACTTAAATCGTTTTATCCATTGAAAATCCTTGATTTATTCTCAAGAGCAGTTCATAAGAGAAGTAGCAATGCCAGATTGTTGATTAGACCTTAATCGTTCACAAAACCGTTCTATAATTCGTTCATGAATTGGACTGATCCAGTTATTGACTCAACGACATTGACACAATGATACAATCACAGTGTTTAATTGAGGAAGTATTATTAATGAATAACAAAAACAAAAAAAAATCTCCACTCATAACAGCATGAAAAAGAGAGTGAGTCGGCTTTAGTGATTCACAAGAGGAAGAAACTGATAAGGTTTGGAACAACATGAGGACTGGATGATGGCAGTTTTTTTTAAGTGAAGTAATCCTTTAAGGCATCAATTTCGTGAGGATTCTGCTGAGAAGTATTTCTCTGTGGCTTGGGCAGTCCCAGAGTTAGCGCTCTCCCCCTCTCTCTCTCTCTCTCTCTCTCTCTCTCTCTCTCTCTCTCTCTCTCTCTCTGAACTGTCTCTCCTTGTTATGTATTCTCTTTGAGATGCAGTGGCTGACAGTAGGAAGGCTCCTGTTTGATATGTGGTGCACGCATTAATTTAGTCGTTGGGTTCCTGCAGATGTCAGCACAGTGGTTCATTAACACTGTTTGTTTTATCAGAAAACTTCCACACACACACAAACATACACACATACGAAAACATGCATGCAAATAGAAAATATAGATGGAATTCAGCAGAGAATCAGCCAGCGCTCCCCGGGGGAGAGAAAAAAATGACCACGCGGACTTAAGTACGGAACGGAAGCAACAAACATTTTAAATAAGTGGTCCTGGTAAGAGGATGAAGAGGGGCGAGGGGGAGCGGTTCAGAAGTGGGAGAGCTGTTAGGTTACAACTGGAAAGAGAGGCGGCAGAACAAGTAAGAGATGGGGGAGAAATGAGAGGGAGCAGGACGAGCAATCGAGAGAGACCCGTGAGAGAAGGTGCTGAGAGAGAAGGAGTGAAGCTGAGAGAGAGAGAGAGAGAGAGAGAGAGAGAGAGAGAGAGAGAGAGAGAGAGAGAGAGAGAGAGAGAGAGAGAGAGAGAGAGAGAGAGAGAGAGAGAGAGAGAAGGAGCGGTTTCATTCCAGAAGATGTCATGCTGTCAGGCCAGCCCAAGTCTGCTTCTGGCACTGCCACCCCCTCCGTACCCTGTGTGCCATGTGTGCCAACCTCATGCCAACAGCCAGGCCGGCCCTTTCCCTTTACCCAGCAGATGCCACTCAATCTAGTCTAACAGACAGACGTCACCGTGCCAGCACACACCCGGCGTGTGAAGAAAGGGTAGCAGGGCCAGATAGAAGGGGCAGGAGAACACACAGAGATGCCAAATATAGCAACAATTTTCACCAACCCCAAGTCTCAGAGAAACAGACACACTTTCCTCTCCTGAGCTAACACCCCCGCAGGCTTCTGAAATATTATAATTCTGCTTCCTGACTTCCATTATCCTGCGAGTGTGACATGCGAATTGTAATTAGTATCTGTGGGGTGAGCAAAGAGCGAGCCCTCAACACTCTGGGGGGCTAGATTCAAAATCCAAGAGGTTTGGGTCCCTCTCCAAATACGCAGTGCGATTCGGTGGGCCCAACCCTGTGGTGCTTTCCTTCCCCAGACCAGTGTGAAAAACACCCTTCCCGTACGGAACTCCTCCCTTTAGTTTCTCGGCTTAACTGGGCCAGTCCTGAACTAGGCCAGATAGAGTCTCCAGCACCAAAAGGGTTAAGTGACAGCGAGCTGAGCGAGCAGCCTGTATCGATAACCCTGCAGTGAGGTGTGCACGCGCTGTAGTGTAGGTTGGCACGGCTAGACTTCAGGGATTGGGGATAATGGGATGGCGCTGGTACTTAAATCTCAGCGAACCACGGCAGCGCAAGTAATTAGCACCGCAGATCCATACTGGAGGTGCTAATCAGAGCTAATGTAAGGGTGCTCGCAGCCACGGCCAACCCCTAGACCAGGGAATCCGTTAGCCATCCTTTCCTTGCCTTAGCTCGGGCAACGGTAAAGCTGCTAGGACAAGCTCATCTCCCCGCTGCCCTCCAGAAACAGCAAGAGAGAGAGGGAAGGAAGAAAGAAAAGAATTCTAATTTAGCAGTAGTGTCGAAGGACAAAGATGGGGCTGTGTCCTGTCATTGAAGGTTCATTAGAGGAACAATGGTGTCCTAGCGATTTCATTAGGAGAGGTTAATAAGCAGGAGCGGGGCAATTCATTACCCAGAATGCACTATGTTGTGGGGAGAAAGGGCCAAGAGGTCTGAGGATCAGTTGCTTGTCATTTTACCTCCTGCCGCATGTACGACGGAAAAGATCAGCGGCAAATGTTATAAGAAGGCAGGCGGGCTTGGGTTTGCAACACTGGCTTTTCAGCTACACAAAGACGACGGAAATTAAAGGTGCTTTTTCGCTCACGCATTTAGCATTTTATGCAAAGCAACTTACATTGCATTCAAGGTATACCGATTTTGGTGTCACAAGGAACGCAACTAATTCTTCCAAAGACCCAAGCATGGATGCGAGAGGGGAGAAAAGAGATGGGATTTGGAAACTGGACACGAGCCATCTATTATGTGGATAATAAACATTAAAGCCCCAGATCAATCCTCGTCAAACAGCCCGTTCGTTTTATGGCCACAGGTTGCGCAACAGAACCATAATCTGTACAACTAAGCCGTCGTCCACGTGTCCTTCTGGCTAATTTAGAAGGGTCACAGAGAGATTTTGCCAAAACCATTCCGGAATGCGGTAATGGGCCAAAATAGTTCTGTTTTAGCAGAGGTCTGGCAGACACCAATTGATGAGACAGCATTAGCAGTCTGTGACGCATTCACGCCGTATGCTAACAGTAACGGCCTTTAAGCACGAAACCCAGCACATTAGCACGGCTAAAACAGATTTGGCTACAGTCACAGGGGGAGCATATTTTAACGTAACTACCTGTAAAAAGCCTGTTTCATGGAGCGAGGCTCACCTAAAGCAGAGATAATGATAGACTGATTCAGCACCATGGGAAATCAAATAGCAGAAAGGTGCAGAGGTACACGCATGACAGCCCTGTTGTGAAAAAGAGAAATTATTAATGCTTTCAAAAAATAACAGGATAAAAAAAGTGATTGCAGATTACATCCATTTAGGTTTAGCTCATACACCTCAACGACAAGCATCAGTCCCGTTCGGCGGCGGTGGAATTTTCTGTGTTTGTTGTAAAAACTCAACGATCAAAACATTTTGCGGGCAGAACAGAGACGCGGCAGCCTCTTTATATGCACACGCATTAATGCAAAAACAATGAGCATTTTCATCCGTCAGACACGTCGGGGAGAGCGCTGACGGAAAAAGTAAATATTCTTAACATGTGTATCTCAACAGGAAAATAACCAGCACTTTAATAAAAGGAGTAGAGTCATTTCCTTGTGTCACAGATGCATGCTGAAAGCTCATTGTTATACCTCAGTTGTGTTTTCTCCTTTCTCTCCTGAAATGTGTGTGTGTGTAATGGTCTGTCATTACCACCTCTCTCGCTGCGTGCTTCTGTCCCCTGCGTTCAGACTTTGAAGAGAGCGGTTGTGAGCGTGTTATGTGATTTTCACAGTAGCCTCTGATGGTTGAGGTAATTTAGTTGTTTTAAAACAACAGAGCGACAGGACATTAGTATTCTACTGATCTGTGTGTGGAAAGGTTACTACTTTACCAGCTGAATAGCAGTGATGGACACATATATGCAGAGATTGATGGAGTGCTGATGCTCACTGCAAGCCTTGCTTAATGAAGAAAATGGCAGTAAAGGCTTTGATGGGCTGTTACGGTATTGAGAAGTACATGACCCTTGCATTATCAAAGCAGACAAAAAGAACGGACACTCTACGGGTATAGCCAAACATGAACGGCGCACGTTTTCGCTGGAAGTTAAAGTCTTCCCATACATGTAGACATCACTTTTTTTAGTGGTTATGATCAAAAGGAAGAACAAAAAAAAAGAATTTAGTGTTCTTGAATGCACTGAGGCGGTTTCGTTTGGCCCTTTAAACCGTGAAGAGGAAGCTGGTAACTGACACCGCTGAGATGATGCTAATCAAACAAGCTCCTCTCTTCTCCTCTCCTAGCCAAACACGTCGAGGCAACTTCCCAGTCACGTCAAAGTGACAGCGCAACAAAACACAGACTGATTCTGTCTCTATTTTCATTCTGCTGGCATTGGCATGCTAGTTTGTTGTGCATCGACATCAGAAGTTGGGAGGAAATGATGGTGTTTTGTCTGGGTTTTTTTGCGGGCTTTAGTTTGATATGCCATGCATTCCTTTCAAGCTATTTGTTAGAGTCAATTTCCCCCCAGTCTCTCCTCTCCATGCATTTTATGCTCCGATCTCGCAAACAGAGAATGGAGCATCAGAACATTAGAAAGGGATGAGGGGAGCGAGGGAAACAAGAAGAAAGGAGAGGAAAGAGGAAGAAAGGCTTAGAGAGGATGAGTTGAATACATAAGTGAACTGGGGAGCACTTCAAAATAGAAATTTGTTTCTATTTGTTTATTAGTAGGGCTTAAAGGAATAGTGCTCCTAAAAACACACTTCTATCATCATTTACTCACTCATGTCTTTTCACAACTCCATTACTTTTAAAGGGAACACTGGTGGAAAAAATGTACTGGTCATATTTTCTGTGGAATTACAAAGAATGCGTGGGGACTGAAGCTTTCAAGCATCAAAACCATCATAAAATATCATATAGATCAATCAATCAACTTTATTTATATAGCGCTTTTACAATGATGATTGATTCAAAGCAGCTTCACAGTGTTAAACAGGACAATATTGCAACAAAATTGATTTGCGTCAAATTCTCACTATTAGCTAACTATTTACTATAATTTTTGCCTCGATGAACTCCTAATATTAGGTTACACTTTATTGTAATATTAACTATATTCCTTACTATAAGGTTAGGGTAGGATAAGGATTTGGTTGATGGTTAGTTGCATGTAATTATGCATAATTTACTGTTATTACTATGGTACAAGTAACATTATGTAACATATGTAACAATGATACTAAAATAAAATGTTACCGCTTATTAATAGGTAGTTGTTAAGTTTAGACATTGGGTAGTGTTAAGGGATGCAGAATAAGGAATTAATATGTGTTTTATAATTACTAATAAACAGTCAACATATTTGTAATATGCATGCTAATAAGCATCTGTAGTTATAATAGAGAGAATTGGACCCTAATCTAAAGCGTTGCCAAAATATCATACAAGTACTCCACATGATTTGTGTGAAATATTCCTACAATAACTGTGTGAATAATAATGAATAATTTATTTCCAGTGAGCGGTTAATCGCTGTAACCAGATTGAGTCAGTGCGTTTAACTTAAGAACCCAATCATTTTGATTCGCCAATCAATCTTCCGTGCCAGTTTTGTGAATCAAATCAAATTTGGCCATTTAAAAGATCCGACTCAAAATAATGACTTTTTCATTTCGTTAGTTTCCCAAAAAGTTGAGCTACAGCAGATGTCAAGATTAACAACTTCAATTTTGCTCTGTTCCTCACGCAAAGATATTGAATGAATTCAGAAGGCTTGGAAAACGCCTTTTTTAAGCTTGAAACTTCTCAATCTTCTCAAAAGCACCTGTACATTCTTTACAATTGATGTTCATTTAAGGAAAAAGGTTCATACAAGTTTGGAAAAATAGGAAAAGGGGAATTTTCATTTGGATGAACTACACTTTAAAACTTTGCATTTGTGTGTGAGCTCATGCGAGCAGGCCAGCGCAAGTTGTCTCCCTCAGGGCTCCTCTGCCTCTTTAGTCTGGATGGTTCTTGGAGAGGTGAAAGGGAGAGAAAGAGAAGGATAAAGAGAGAGGGTGAAAGAGAGCAGGGGCTTTGTGTCAGGTGCTGCTGAAGTGGGCAGCTGCACTGTACACTCCTCCTCTGCACTCATTCATTCTGACATTGGGATGATTACTGTAATCAAGACTCACTTCTTCCAAGGGGAGCCTTCAGACACACATCTCTGAAACACCGGACTGGACACAGCGTGTGCTGAAAAGAAACTCCATACCTAAACAAAAGACTTCGGAATTAAAAAGGAAATTTAAGCTAATGCAGATATTGACACTTTGTGATAGTGCACAAAACTCATAAGAGAGATTTATAAATTGATTTGATTGGTGTGTGTTGCTTACACGCAATAGTATACATAAATAATGGGGAATCAAAGCACATGTTCTTGTTTTGTCTCTGAGGCCTTGTCCTGTGTCTCTGTGCATACTGCAAAAAGAGAAGAAATTCCATCTCCATCACAGCAGAAATGATGGCCAGCACAAACCTACACCGCCATCTAGTGGATTCACTGAAGCGACTTTTTTTTCCTGACCTTTATGCCCTCCACAACTCTGGTACAAACACTAATACGGGTGGAGGTTGCTTCGATGAGTGAAACTGCTGTTTTTTTTTTTTTTTTTTTTAATGCAAAAGGATGAGACATTAAGTTGTGTAACATAAAATGATATATTCACAAAGTTTACGGTTGTACATGTTTAAGTTCTAAAAGTATAAAGTGCCTGTCCACAGTTAACAAGCACTCCATATATAGGCATGTGTGTGTGTGTGGGGGGGGGGGGGGGGGGTATGTTTTTGTGAAATATTAGGACACAAATGTGTATAATGACATGGGTATGACATAGGTATTATAAGGAGAGGGTGAAATATGAGGACATTGGCCATGTCCCCACTTTACAAAATGCTTATAAATCATACAGGATGAGTTTTTTAGAAAGTAAAAGTGCAGAATGTTTCCTGTGATGGGTAGGTTTAGGGGCAGGGGCAGTGTAAGGGGATAGAAAATACGGTTTGTACAGTATAAAAACCATTACACCTATGTAATATGTGTGTGTATGTGTGTGTGTGTGTGTGTGTGTGTGTGTGTGTGTGTGTGCGTGCGTGCGTGCGTGCGTGCGTGCGTGCGTGCGTGCGTGCGTGCGTGTGTGTGTGTGTGTGTGTGTGTGTGCGCACGCGCATTTGTACGAGTCCGTGCGTGAAGTGTGGCATATTTGCGTTTGTAACTGCCTGTTTGTATTGTGGGTCATGCTTGTCTGTGTGACCCCTTCCACATGGCAGATGAGGCTTACAGCACAGTAGCTTGCTCATGTATATGTGTGTGTGTGTGTGTGTGTGTGTGTGTGTGTGTGTGTGTGTGTGTACCTCACCTCTCAGTAATGAAATCATACGGGTCATTGGGAGCAGGCAAGCACGCCACCGAGCCAGGTCATCCAGCGGCTCGGAACTAAGCTGGTTTGACCCAGCCTGGTACCTCCTGCCAAACACAAACGGATACATGTACACACACACAAACACAGGGGAGCCAGCTCACTAAATAAAACAATGATCTCATTGTACGGGAAATACGGCATCAGACATAGACAGTAAGGTCCAGTAACACTGAGAGTATTGAATAATTTGTATGGAAAAACAACATTTTTTTTTCAGTGGTTTTTTTATTTATTTTTTTATCAAATTGAATATTAAAATAAAGTGGTGCCAAATGTATAGCTTCTCATTATGTAGAGGTGTTTGTTTGTGTCTTTACCAAAACCTGATAATAACATTTAAAAAAAAAAAATACTTTCCATGCAAATTACTTTCAAATAATTAAAAACATGTCTTCACAAATAGTAGCATAATTTAAGAAACTAAGAAATGACCCTACAAAATGTAATTGAAAAATAATATTAAATAATATACAATTGAAATATTGGATTATTGAAATTTAGAACAGCATAAATAATAATAATAATAATAATAATAATAATAATAATAATAATAATAATAATAATGATAACAATAATAATTATAATTATTATTATTACTATTATTATTATTATTATTATTATTATTATTATTATTATTATTATTATTATTATTATTATTATTATTATTTAGGCTGTATTTTGATCTTTTTTTTATTTAATATTATTTTCAAGCTACAATTTGTATGGCCATCTTACGATTTTTTTGTATGATCATATTATTTTTATTTTTAATTATTGTTATGTTATAATTAATAATATGGTTTTAATATAAGTAAATATTGTATATTATTATGTAATTATATTGTATTAGTAGAACCAGTATATGATGTATGTAAATTGTACACATATTTTTCATTGTGATGGTTTGTAAAATGGTTGTAAAGTGTTTCATCTAAATGAGAGGCTTTAAATACACCACAATTATCAATATACACACACTAATTTTTATAGGCATATCTGTATCAATAGAGTCTGTCTGGGTGACAGTGACTGACGGGCTCTACAGCTAAAGTCATTAATAAGAGCTGAACCAGGTCTGATGGGTGTCTCTATATTGTAAATACACTCCATTTCCCCCTGTAAGACTGTGGGTGGGGACACATAGCGAGACATAGATTACGCATACAAATATTACAAATGCAATTGTCTCCAGAACACGGGCAGGCAGCGGTTTGGAAATTGACTTTTTGATTATTCAGTTAGTACGATAATTAAATATTCCATGCCCAGGGTTTCGAAAGCCACTGAACCATGCCAACGATATTTAACAGGGCTTGACAGATGTTTTAAATAATGTTTATTTATCAATACAAATATAAAACGCCTCAAACTGAAACTCCACACCCTTCATATACCACCATGTTATGTATTTCTATACTGATGTATTGAGAAAAGTTTGTGCAGTATATTCAGCTCTTATAGGGAAAGAAAATACACAACAGAGGCATATTTACAATGCTGATATTAAAAGCATTGGACCACAAAACCAGTCATTAGGGTCATTTTTTTATTTTTTATTTTTTATTTAGATGTATACATCATCTGAAAGCTGAATAAATAAGCTTCCCATTGATAAAAATATGAAATATGAGGATGCAAAAACAACTACATATTGAGAGAATCACCTTTAAAGTTGTCCAAATGAATCCCTTAGCAATATATATTACTACTGATAATACTTTTTTATATATGTTTACAGTAGGAAATTTACAACATATCTTCATGGAACATGATCTATACTTAGTATCCTAATAATTTTGGGTATAAAATAAAAATCTATAATTTTGACCCATACATTTACAAGTCAAAAATCAATGTATTTGCTATTGCCACAAATATATATTATATTTGTATGACTGGTTTTGTGGTCCAGGGTCACATATGCAAAAAGCAAAAAAGTAGTGTATGTAAATGGCTAAATTTGCATATTTTGGGGATGTTAAAATAAACAATGTAGCTATACTTTCAATACTCCTCACTTCATTTGAAATTAAAATATATCAATTAATATAACTTCATATATAACAATAAATTATAAATATAAATTCGACCTCTGTGTTGATATACAATTATGATATTGCAAAATGGAACATTAATGGCCAACTGCTGTCAAACCTTCCAACCGAAAAAAATATATATAAATTAATAAATTAACAAGTCAAAAATCTATTCAAATGTATGAACTATAAATTAATACATGGCCATATTTATTCAGTTACCATAGCAACCCAAAATGATCCAAGAGAATATTCTGTTATTATAATTAGAGAAACTTGCGCATCATAACATGCAATATCTTTACATATTTCCAACTTAAAAAATGGCAATGCCATTCAAGATCAACGCATCATTTGCAAGTCCAACAAAAGCGCAGTGAATATAAAAGCAAAAGTAGTGCTTTCCAGGTCATTTCAAACTTTCATCCATGAAAAGGTTCACTGGAAATACACAGCTGACTACCATTACAAACATCTGAAGACCAGAGGAAAATACATCTCACTGGACCTGTGCAGGACCAGAGACAACTTCACAAGGCACAAGAAGAAACTTGATGACTTGATGTGTCTGCTTGTCTGGATGGGGAAAGTAAGCCTACTGTTCATGAGGATCCCTGAACAATGATCCTCTCAGCTCTGGGAACAAAGGCTCAAAGATTCTTTAGCATTTCCTAACAACTGCCTTAAGATCTAACCAGGCCAAATGAGGTAACTTTTGTGGGATTCTGTAAAATGATTACATTTAAATTCTTGTTAAATCGTGCGGCATTGGAAAATGTTTTTTAATTTGCAATCTCGAGATTTTTATTTTTACGTATTGTATGGAATTGTTTAAACATGGCATAGTTAACATTTATTTATAAGCAAAAAAATAAAAAATGAAATAAAAAATATATTATCATTCTGGTTGGTTGCTGGAAAAAATAAATACAGGCCTATATATTATACATAATATAGTAGAAATAGTATACAAATGTATATTTTACACAGATTTGTCATTGCATAAACATAGTCATCAATATAAACATTCAAATTTTTATAGGCATATCATATCATCAAACATATAAAATGTTGACAGTCTCTCCTATTTTGAATGGAAAGCAAAATGTAAACATTTTCTCACATTATCACAGTTTATGTGTTATAGTTGGTAATAAAAATGTAATAATAAAATATGACAAGAACTAACACAGTTAAACTGTGTCTTTATAATTTCAGATAACTTTATACATCATCTGAAAGCTAAATATAAATCACCTTCCCATTGATGAAAATCTGAAATATTAAGATGCAAAAACATCTCAATATTGGGAGAATCGCCTTCAAAGTTGTCCAAATGAAGTCCTTAGCCATGTATATTATTTACATATTATGTATATATTATATAATGTATATATATATTTAGATTTTTACCTATCCAAATTATTTTTGCTGTTTGACCCACACAATGTATTGTTGACTATTGCCAAAAATATAATCGTGTGACTTATGACGGGTTTTGTGGTCCAGGGTCACATGCTGGGGAAAAAAAAATATATAGGCCTATATATTATATATAATATAGTAGAATTAGTATACCAATTTATATTTTACACAAATGTGTCATTGCATAAACATGGTCATCTATATAAAACATACTCATTTGTATAGGCATATCAGTAAATATATAAAACGGTGGCAGTCTCTCCTAATTTGAGAGGAAAGCTAAAACCTGTCTATACAGTCAAACCAAAATGTATTCAGACACCTTCAACATTTTCTCAAATTATCACAGTTTGTTCGCTATAGTTTAGAAAATGGTAATAAAATATGACAAGAACTCAGAGTTAAACTGTCAGAACAAATTCATCTTGATATTGTCAGATAACTGATAGAGAGGTATTTAATGATTACAATCAACCAATCAGCTGTCAGCTGTTAAATTTAAATACGCTATTAGATCATACCAATTTAGGTCAACCAATGACCAAGCAAAGCTTCATTTAGTTCAGTCTGTGGTGTAAAAATGAGCCATTAAAGAAAAGCATAGCCAGCTCAAAGAATAATTTTGGTCCCAAATGTTGTATCAATTTTACTGCCAGTCCCCTCTATATGAAGAATGTGTGGGTATAATATGTCATAGTTTACTTTATTTTGCTCTCCTCACTTACATAATGAACTAAAGTGTCCTGCACCCACTATTAAAAAATGATATCTGGTGCGTGTGAATCTTGTTTGATTTTTTTGAGCGTTTGTGTTGTTGTAAATGTCAAGCGCGGAACCGGTGGCGTGTTTTGTGGAGCGCTGTTTTCAATAAATAAACAGATCAGAAACTATTAAGACTGAACTCATAGAATATTCATAACTACCCTGTTAGCCCTGTATGACAAAAGCCATCACAAAAGCCTCAGTACATTCTCCTTTCTATTGCTTATGTCCCCAACACATGGAGCCTTGGCTGCCACTTAAAATCAAATTAGTAATTAGCAAATTGAATCAACAATTAGAGCAAAAGAGCTACATGGAATTAATGTCAGTACGGTCATTTTTTGTCAGGCTGTCACTTAAAGTCCAAAAAAGCATTTCCTGTGGTGGTGCTCAATGTTCCCTTTTTTGTACTGCTCAGAGCTACACTGCTTCAGTCCACCGCCAAAGTCAAATAAGCCTCTGCGTTTCTGAGAGACAAAGTTGTGCGTGCGTGCGTGTGTGTGTGTGTTTGTTCAGCTCTGTGTGCCCTCCTCACACACAGACAGTGCCCACTGCTTTCACTCCTTTCTCTTCTCATCCCTATCGACGTTTTTCACTTTGCCCGAGCACAGCTCCAAGTTGGAGATGTCAAAAATATTGCTAGCAGAAATGGAAGTCTCCTCATTATGCAAATTGGGGCTCCACTGATGGGCATATTCTGTTTTAGGAATTACATCTCCTTGTCACAAGTCAGATTGCATTTGAGCAACTTTACAGGAATTGTCACCAAGATTTGAAAGCGGGTGTCCTCTATGCCAGTCTCGATTTTATCAAGCAATAAAAATAGACATATGTTTATTTTTTAAAAGAAAAAGAAAACACTTGAACGTGGTGTCATAATGAGGTGGGGTTCTGTTGGTGGTTGTGGTGTAAACGTATGAATAAGAAACAAAGGAACGGTTGGAATTTGAATAAATGCATTTCAATTCAACTATTTGTAATAAAATATGGTAAGGAGCTCATTTTACTGTATATTTTAAATTCATTTTCCAGCTCCTCACGTGCTCAGCACAGAGAAACATGACAGCTCCTCCTGCAAGGGAACATTAATAATCATGTTCCATTAAAAGTCACTAAGCAAGGCAGAACACAATGTGGTGTCAAAATGAAAGAGATTTTCTCCTCTCTTCTTCTATTTTTCAAGACACGTGTAATATTCCAAATTATCACAAGTTAAAATAAACCTGACAGGCACAAACAGACGTTCTCAGATTGTTAAATCGGTAAAATATGACTTTGGCCTGAAAAGAAAGTCAAAACTGTTTGAAAATGCCTTAGCTTTCACCTAAAGAAGATGTGAAGGGTCTTTTTATTTTTATTTTTTTATACATTTATGAATATTGAGGAGGAGAATCTGGTTAAATCTATAGATAGTATTGTATTATTCAAAACAAACACATACACACACGTGAAAATGACCCCATGTGCTATGACATTTGCAGAAAATAAGTGCTGCCAGAATTCCCTAAATTTGTTCAGGCTTATTTCAATATTCATTAAATTTTCTGTGATGTTCAGTTCAGCAGTTTTGATTAAGCATTAATTAGCAGCCAGGGGGGGAAACCAAACAAAATAAGTAGCTGAATTGTTAATGAATGCTATTTGGATATGGGTAAGATCCTACGTCTAGAGTTCAGGAGTTCTCCAGTCACCCTCTCTTGAAACTATTATTATTGATATAGTATAACTTAAACATACTCTCTGATCTAAAATGCAGGGTGAAATGTGCTTCAGTTACTAATCAAACTACTCAGGCAACTAATATTTTCTTTAATATCTTTTTTTTTTCCTCTCATTAAGTTTGCACTGTACAATAAAGAATACATTCAAATGTAAAGCGCTTTTTACTGTAAATCAAAAACATATATCCGTAACCGTCAACAACAGCCAAGTCGAGTGATACATAAAATTAAAAAAATCTCAATAATTCACAGTATAAAAACTCTCCAGAAGGTTGGCAATAATACTCATTTTATTATTCATTTAATATTAATAATTTAATAGTTTTGTAACATATTAATAATGTTATTGTTCTTATTAGTATTAGTATAAGTATTAGTATTAGTATTAGTATTACTGAGCATGGATGTCTGTAACCTTTCTAAAATACCACTTAAGCTTTTATTAAAATGGAACACCTATAGAATATTATGTATTAGTTATGTTCAAGGCATATTCAAAACAATTTCAAATATTTCAAAATCTATAAGAATATTTGTTACATTTAAATACAATTTTTACTTAATTATTTGTCTAATTTATCAGTACCTCATGTCTTAAAGAAAATCAAATATTCAAAAAACTTAAATATAAACTGATAGCCTATATTATTGCTTTTTATTTATGTGGATTTATAAGCTTAAACACTTTTGTTCTATATACAGTAAATGCATATTTAATTAATTCAGCGTTGAAAAAAAAAAAACCTTTTTAAAACACCCGTTGAGGTGCTGATGGTGTTAAAATGCACCAAAAATGTTTATTATTATTCTTTTTTTAATAATACATTTCTGTTGTCTCAGCTGTAAAACTAAGAGACAATGCAATGGTGTTATTTGATCTGTTTCTGTTTGGGGAAAGGGTTTAGGGGCTCAGAGCACAGTAAGACATGGATAAAGACTACAGGCAGAAAATAAATGATACTGTTACCGTGGCATTAGCCTTAAGCCAGGGTGCGATATTTGAATTGTATCGGTGAATTGTAATCAGGTATTTTAGCTTAGTCAAGCTCAACCTAGGCATCAGCCATCTGGTTTGGGTAGACGGGTTGACAGAGGCGGAGCGTGTGACGGTGTGTGTGTGTCTGTGTGTGTCTGTGTCTGTATGTGTGTGCGTGTGTGTGTGTGTGTGTGGAGACAGGGTGAGGGGATATCTCTATTCTCCTGCTGCAAGCCCCACAACTTCCTTTAAAATCTCTAAATCTGCGTATTGTGATGTGAGTCCACGAAGCCAAAATCCACAGTAAACACCGAATGCCGAACCGACCGCTGAGCGCAGCCTGCCAACCTGCATCTGTGCTGTTTATTCTGTGTATTAAGAAAAAGAAAACATATGACATTTTCATTTTAATTTGATTCTTTTTTGTTACTTATGTATGCTGCAGTATAAGAAGTATTGCAAAGAAGGCTTCCGAGCAGTTTCGCCCTTAATCCAGGCGATAAGGGAAAGAACAATGTGTTTGTGTGTGGGTTTGTCTGTGTTTGTGTTGACCCAGGTGACCTACAGCATCTGCTGTTGCCCCGTGTCCATTAAAAGCGCTTCCTCCCCCGCAACACCATTCCAGAAGAGAAGATTCAGTTTTTCCCATTTCAGAACTGCGCACGTTTCGCCAATACTAGAATTTTCAGAATAACCTCTGCTTTAAAATCATTTTAAACTTAAACGGAACAATATTTTGTTCTTCGACTGACCTTCGCCTATAATCTTCATCGTTTCCTTTAGGTCAGCTATCATGCTACAAATGTTTTAAACTCAAAAGCTATTGTTTAGATGGCAAATAAAAGACAATCCTATCTCTCGCTCATGCACGCTCTCTCTCTCGCTCTCCCTTTATTTCTCTACCTATCCCCTTACACCCTATCACAATCCATTACCACAAATTAGGGTTCAATAAAATTGCTATTCAGAGATAATTAGTGGCTGGTTTTGTGTAGCAGGGTCGTGAAGGGGGTGTCAGGGCCTCTGCAGCTGGGGGGGAAGTGAAGTGTGACACAGTCAGCCACGGCAGCCTGACCCCGGCCCCGCGGTCCAGCCGGGCCCCGGAGCTCTCATACAGACCGGTCTCACCTGCTGAGACACTAAGCAGCTCCAAATTAAACAAATTATTTCAATCTCCCATCTCCTCTTTTTTTTCTTTCATTTGAAACCCCAAGCAACAGCAGACTGCCACACAATGAACTCAGTTTCAGCGCTGATTAACGAGGAGAAGACGGGGGAAAATCTGCACTTAATTAGGGAAAGCTCGTCTTTCATTAATTATCACTTTTTAGCAAACACAAGTCTTTTTTCGTGTTCGCTAAGGAGTGAAATATTTTTTTTCCAGGGTGACGGGGTTTGGGCTCAGTGAAGTTTTATCAAATGTAAGAACAATTACGTATCTGTTCAGGGGCCATTTGTCCAAAGTTCCCAGTATTTATTTAGTTTTAATTGAAATGTGGAATTGATAATAATAGCTTTTAACGTTTTATTTTTATTTTTGCATTAGTTGCACTTTGATTGTATATATTATGGAATTGGAAATACATTCAAATTTAGTTTTTCTTGTCAATGTGTCATTAAATGAACATCAATGATTATCACATTATTATAACATGTATTAATGCCACTGATGCATCACATTTGAATATAGCGTTTTGTTCAGTGCATTTGAAGCTTACGGTAGACATAGCACAACATCATAATTTTTTATTTACATTTTTTTCGGGAGAGAAAACAGTCCTTTTGCACATTATGCTAAATATTCAACGTTATACAACTTTTAACAAATTTAAAAATCACCAATATGTCATGACAAAACTTTTAATATTAAAGACACAATTGTCGATTTTGACTTTGACTTTGACAAAGGCTTCTAACTCTAACCAAACTGATTTTCTTTTTTATATATATAATGGATATAATATTATGGACATTGACGTGAAGAATGAAAGCTATATCAGACACAGGTAATTCACTCATACAGTCGATCTCTCTCTCTCTCTCTCTCTCTCTCTCTCTCTCTCTCGCTCTCTCTCTCTCGCAAAAAGAGCAAGAACATTTTTTTAAGATCAAATTTGTGGTTGCACTTAATTAACAGAAGAAATATATGCTCAGTGGTGTCACATACGTGTAAGGTTTGAAATGAGCATCAGGCGAGTGTCATAAAGGTTGGATCTGATACCTTTAATGTAATTGTGCTAAAAAGTATCATCTGTATGGAAATACAGATTTCTGTAACCAAAGTAATTTCTAGTTCTGAGCCAGAGGCTCTGGATACAGTGGTCACTATGCATCAGCAATCAAGAGGAATGTTTTCCCCAGTCGCAGAGAGTCAGACAGAAGGTGGAAGTGGTCCGTCTAATAAGGGCAGAGTTCCACCTTTAGCCCTGTGCCCGGCGGACACAAATGGCCCGTGGGTTGCCCGTCCTAGAGGTCAGAAAATGATGCGATGCCGTATGAAGACGAGTTATCTGCTGTAGCCAACAAAAACACAGTTACAATAACTGGGCATAGAGACAAACCAAACAGAGGATACATCCTCACTCGAAGTGCAGGATGAGTGTGACTTTCATTCTTTCTTTCTAAAAGAGGTCTCTCACATGGCAAACATAACATCCTAAGCACCCCGATCAGCAATTATGCACTTACGGGATCTCACACACGGCAGAGAGGAACTAATTCTCCTGAGAGCTGTAACAGTGCAGGAACACACTTCCCTCTGTATGAACTGGAACAGAGTCAGGCCATTAATGCACATTAGTCATACATTAAATACAAGTCAAACAATTACATGCCACGTAGAAGCATTAAAGCTTGCAGTCTGACTGACTCTGTGGGTCATTGGTACCTGTTTTAAAAAATGTGTCTTTCACACTGGGGCTGTACTTTTTTGTATGTGAAAATGAGCAAGTTTCTCCTGTCTTCACCTAAGCAAAGGTCAACCAATTTCTGCTACTTATTTTGGCACACTGTGTTGATTATTCTGCCAAATTAAAGCACATTAGATTTTAGCTAATTATGAGACCACTCCACAGTTCAAAATATGCAAATTGCTATTCATCTCTTTTAGTGATGTGCTAATTTACTGCTTTTTAAAAATGTATATTAATGTGGGCAAAAACTCGGTAAATGGCTATGTGGACAGAGAACAGGTCAAAAAAAAGACAGCAAAATCAAGAATCGCCAACCTTCAGAATAATTCGCTTCAAAATTGTGCGCAATCAAAAGACCTGACTAGAACTCCTCGCCTGCATAAACCCAGAGGATCAATACAAACAAGAATTTATTTGAAGAGCAACCACTATCAGTTGATTTTTTTTGTCCCCACTTCTTAATTTGAGGATAAACATTAGAATGATTAAAAATGTGATTTGTTTGGAAAAAGTTAAATCAGACAGATACTGAGGGAAGGCAGTATTATTATTATTATTATTATTATTATTATTATTATTATTATTATTATTATTATTATTATTATTATTATTATTATGTTCTCTTTTAGAGTGGCCCAATGGTTCCTTTACCTAAACTCTGTTGGGTCATATTCACTTTCTATTTAAGCAGACATTATGTCTTCTGAGAGCCTCTTTGTGCCTCATAACATGTCCATGAGCATTTTTAAATCTTGATTTTAGGCTAAAATTGATATAAATGCTTGATAAAATATTCTAGTGATGAGACCAGTCACCATTTCTTTAAAGTTTTTCACTATTTTAAATCATATTTTTTGCCTTTTTTTAATGATTCTACGGCGCATAAATACAAAAAAAATCCATTTATACATTCTAAAATAATAATTATAACATAATATAACATAAAAAATCAACACAACTTGCACTAATTGTTTACAATAAGTGTATGATAAAATAAAAATATAAAAACACCACAAACAGCGTTATGTCAAATACACGGACTTTAAATCATTCATATTCCAAAATCTACCCAGATGCATTTTCAAATGTGCACCGTGCACTTAATATGCAATACGGTGAGCATGAAGGCTTTTTATTTATATAACACAGAACCGCACAATTTGTCCCCCCTGCTCTTGTGCTTTTAGACATGTAAAGCGTTTTAAAGAATTTACTTTAAGCGTGTTATCACTGACCGAGATTATATCCAAAAGTCCCAAATACCATGCATCGAAATTCGGGCACTTTGACCTCTCCAAGCGATCTACCCGGCACATTTAAGTCACCCAGGGCACCTTCATAGAGGAGACTCTCATAGACGTGGAGATGAGTGACAGCAGACAGTCTCTGCATGCTGCAGCAAACTGTAGTGTCAAAAGCACCTGTCAAAAAATCACTCAACTGCCATTATCAAACAAACACCTCGCCCAGTCGTATCACTAGCAATGTGCCAAAGATGCCCAAAGTGCTGCAACGCAGGGCTTGCCTCTGTCTCCAAGCTCTCCCTGATAGTCTCCATGCCAGGGCCCGCTCGTATGTACACAGCAAAAGGTCACAAATAGCCTCCAGGCCCTCGGTTAATTAGAGACTGCTTTAAAAAGGAGAGAATGAGAAAGACTAAAAAAGAGAAACGAAGCACTTATATAAGACATTTCATCTGCAGCTGATAAAGAAACATGGCTTTCTTTGGAGGGAGAACGTGTCATGTTCTTCTGAGGGGGTGGTAAGGCGCCGAACAGAATGGCAGGACTTGGGCGAGCGTGTGACGTTAACACAAGGCCAAGTCAGGCTGTGAAACATCCCCAGATTTTACAGATTTTTTCGGTTGTTTTTTGGGGGGGTGGGGGGTTAATTTCACAGCGTCTGTTCAACAGCGCCTTCTGCAATGCTCGAGCGTCTCTGAAGTGTCTTCTGATGCGCTCTCGGAAGACGTTGACCATGCAATGATATTCAGATGACCGGGCTCGTATGATCCCGCTTAGCCAGATAAGCGAATCAACCTTTATAATTCAATGTGACAAGCTGACAAGAAAAATGAGTGTAAAATTTTATACTTATATGAATTTTTGTGTCAGATTGCCGTCTGTGCACTTGTTTTTCTCTGAGTCCATAGCCGAGGGCTTCTTTGTGCCTGGTTCGAGCGCACTTTGTTTCCAGGCCTTCAAACAGATCGCCCTTCGCCCTAGTGAATTTGCTGATTAATTTTGGATGCTCCCCTTAATTAGCACCCCAAAGGAAGAGTGCGTATCCTCGCCCATGTTCCGTGGAAAAAAAAGTAAGTCTGAGGAAGAATGACCCTGAGGAGACAGACGTGCTGATGTCCGAAATGACATTACAGGAGCCACCTCTCGCCTTCGCTCGCTCTCGCTCTCTCCGAGGACGTGTAGACCTGGATCTAGGCAATGCCCGAGGAACTCCTAGGCCTTTTAATCAGTGGCTGGAAACAAGTCTCCTATTAGTCTAATTTCATTCTCATTCCCGCTGACAAAGACCAAGCCACACAAGATGCCACCCGACGCCTGAAACATGCTGCGCTTGTGCCAGTGCTAGTGCCGCTGGGCAGTAATTGGTGGCACTTTAACTTCCAGGGAAATTGGCAGATGACGGATGGGGGTGAAGTAAAAATGTGATTCGTTTTTGAAATCAGATAGAATTTTGCTAATTGGGTTTGTAAATCCACCATCACTTCCTCTGACAGCCAACTCAACTGCATACTGGGCTCCAGGCGAGGTCTTCAGCCTCACACCAACTTTGAAGACAGCGACAAGATATAAAAAATAAAAAAAAGACAGAGACGGAACGAAATCCGACAACAGACCTGACCGATAAATCACTGCACCTAGGGGACCATTAAGCTCACGTGTTCTTTCGATCATTGAACTAAGACTGACATAGTCTATTTTGCTTGGTTGTTACAGGAGTGTTCTTTAAAGGGTTAGTTCACCCAAAAATGAAATTTATGTCATTAATGACTCACCCTGATGTCGTTTCACACTCATAAGACCTCCGTTCATCTTCGGAACACAGATTAAGATATTTTATTTTAGTCTGAGAGCTTTTCTGTTCCTTCAATGAAAGTGTATGCACACTATACTTTCCATGTCCAGAAAGGTAATAAAAACATCATCAAAGTAGTCCACATGTGACATCAGTTGGTTAATTAGAATCTCCTGAAGCATCGAAAATACATTTTGGTCCAAAAATAACAAAAACAATACACAGCGTATTGATTCATGATTCGGATCGCCAATGTCACGTGATTTCAGCAGATTGACACGCCATCGAAAACATGAATCAATACGCCGATTCATAACCATTTGAATCTTTATTTGAGGATTGAAAACAAACCCGGAAGAGAAGACAATGCTGAATAAAGTCGTAGTTTTTGCTATTTTTGGACCAAAATGTATGTTCGATACTTCAAGAGATTCTGATTAACTAACTGATGTCACATATGGACTACTTTGATGATGTTTTTATTACCTTTCTGGACATGGACAGTATAGTGTCCATACACTTTCATTGAAGAAACATAAAATCTCTCTGACTAAATATAAAATATCTTAAAATGCGTTCCGAAGATGAACGGAGGTCTTACGGGTGTGGAACGACATTAGGGTGAGTCATTAATGACATCAATTTCATTTTTGGGTGAACTAACCCTTTAAGTAAAGGGAAGTTCATCATCATCATCATCATCATCATCATCATTGATGATATACCATTTTATATTAATAGTTCTTTATGTAGCCACTTCATATTTGAAATGCCTATGTTTTAGCTCCTTGTAAGACAACAAATAAAATATAGTCAGGTGAGCATATTACACATTGGGCAGCCTGTTTGTTCTCACACTGCAAAGAGATAATGAGCGTGCTGCATACAGTATGCTGCCACCCTAACAGTGTTGTTCATATAAGTTTAAATGGCAGCCAAGAAAGGGGTATAAGGAGGTAGCCGTAGAAAAGACAGTTTACATAACTTTGAGCCTTTTACAGGGCTCTACTGGGGGGCATTGAAAGCTTTGGGCAATTATCCACACATACGATCCGTGGGTTTCCTGTAAAACTGACATGCCTGTTTGGGCCGCTGCTTGAAGTACAATCAGCCCCTTTGTGGTACAGACAGGAAAGTAAGAGAAATCCTGTTACAAAAGGACATGAAGTGCCGGTGTAATTGGGATATTTGGGAGCGTCCTGTTTCAGGGCAATGGTAAACGCTCCTGAAATGAAGCCGGTAAGAGTAGAGGGCCAGCTTGCCTGGGTTACTCGCCCTGGTCGCGCACCCCTCCCAAGCAACCCATCACCTTGTCGTCACCGTGACACGGCGGGACCATCCGTGACGGGGCCGCGGTGATAGCGGTCTGATCGGGAGGTATAAGTAACAAATGAGATCAATTAAAGACTCGGAGAGGGGCACCTGCCTTGAGCTCCGGTTGCACTAAAACGATCCCACCATCTTTGTTTCCTCCAGCAGGATTCCATTTGCAATCTCATCACTTCCACGGCTAACAATGCCGGTGATTGTTCCCTAATGGAGAGGGAGCTCCAGAAGGATAGCCTCTTCTCCAGACCTCAGGGTATCGCTAGCATCGGGGCCCCAGGCCAGGGATGAGGGGCAAGATCAGCTACACTCATCCAAACTACTTCAACCCTTTCTGTGGCCCCGTTCAACTTTTCAGGATCTCAACAAGCTTAATTTGTAACAAATTTGTAACTTCAACTCTCCTTAATTGAGTCAAAGAGGCCCAAACAAGGCACTGACTGAGGTGTATAATGGTGCCACAGGGGATAAAAGAGAAGCGCAGGAAAAAGAAACTGGCCAGCGGGCTGACCTATCTCTCTCTAACTGACAACACCATGGACTCCTTTACGCCACAGATGGCACAATAGGAGGGCTCGAATCTGCCTTTGGCTTTAACTCCTAACCTTAAACCCTGTGGTTGTGCATTGTTCAAAAATATTTGAGACAAACAGAGAAGCATTTGACTGATCTCATGAAATGGCGTATGTATGACACGCCAATTCGTATGCCATTTTGGTGTGCTATCAAGACGCATAATCGCTTTTTAGCGTTAGTGTTTATCAACGCTGTTTCATTTTATCCCCCTACACTGCCCCTAACCCTAAACCTACCTATCACACACACACACACACACGTTAGTCTATGTGGTTTACAGGGACTCTCCATAGGCGTTTTTTATACCGTACAAACCGTATTTTCTATCCCTTTACACTGCCCCTGCCCCTAAACCTACCCATCACAGGAAACATTCTGCATTTTTATTTTCTCAAAAAAACATAATTTAGTATGTTTTTAAAGCTATTTGAAATATGAGGACATTTTAAATGTCATCATAAACCACATTTATAGTGTAATACCAGTGTAATACGCCATGTAGTTATACAAATGTGTGTCCTCATAAACCACATAAACAGGCTCACACACACACACACACACACACACACATTCAGACACATTTTGAATGTGTAACTCAAACTCTTCCATAAACCTACCCATTTGTGTCTTATAAAAAACAGGATATAACAGGCAGATACAACTGCAGGCACAATTTATTCAGATAGTACAAATATTAAGTGTTCCGTGGCCAAACGATTGATTTGTGTGAAGAAAACCCCCAAAAGCGATCAGTAACGTCGAGCCCATACGCCTAAGATTAATAATGCATTTCAAATATTGCCGCCAGAAGAAACGTCACGTCAGCTTTGACAGCATTGGCTGTCGTGTGTCTCGTGACCAATTGCGTCATTACGTCAGCTTTGATTGTAAAATGCCATTGGCTCTCGTGAGTCTTGTGACCCTGTGTGGTCTGAGTGCGTGTGTGGTCTGTTCACGAAGGGGAGCGATCATCATTTCAACGACTAAAACATTACGTTCAACTCTGTTCTTCACATGAAGATATCGTATGACTTCAGAAGACTTGGAATGCAACCTGAGTTAATACTTTTATACAGTTTTTTGGTCAGTTTTTGCAATAAATACATGTGACTGTACATTTATTTGCCTGTTACGTGTTTTATATTGTTGAGAGTGGGTAAGTTTAGGGTAGGAGTGGAGTTAGTTGCTCCAAAATACAAAAATTAGTCTATAAATATTAATTCTGTGAGATCAGGTTGGCGGAATCACATGGCACAAACATACACGCGGAGATGATGGTTAGTTTCGGCGTAGACATACACACGGATAGCTCAAGCCGCTTGGCTTTAGAAGTGGCGTGTATGTTTAGGCAAAGTCATGATGTCATGTTGGAGAAGCAGGTTTCCTGAGCAACGGAAATCGCCATGAAGACGCAATGTTCAGAGGGTCTTGTCTGTCACACAACATTCGGTCCAATGAAGGGTCAAGGTAGACAGCATTGTTGTGTTACTCTACAATTACACTGCTCGTAATGTCAGACAGACAAACGCAATGTGCGGGGGCCCCGCAAAATCACTGAAGTTGAATACACAATTATGAGGGATCACCGTAACCGAGACAGCCTCACCACACTGAGTGCATCTGTCTGAACCGCCGGGTGATTGTGATGGCCTGTCTGTTCTTCTCCTCAATTCATCCAGCACCGTCTGACTGCTCTGTTTACCATAACCTTGCAATCAGCCCACCTGACAGTGTACCATTACCCATGGTAACAAGCCTGGCGTAATTTCAGGCGCAGAGCAGGCCGCGCCGGAGACCGGGCTGATGGTGTATTGATGGTGCGCGGCTCTGTTATCTTTCCCCTTAATTTGTTTTCAAGAACTGTGATTTACATTTCAGTTGGATTAAACCTTTTAATGTATCGCCAGCGTGAAGAGGGCCCCTCTGAACATCGCCTCTCCCCCTCCATCTTCCGTCCGGATTTCAAACGGCACATTTTCAGCCCTCAAGTGGAGAGGATTACAATTACAATTAAAAATCAAAAGCCCGAGTGTCCACCTAACGACTGCCCATCACCCTTTGTGCAGCTCTAAACAGCGTGCGGCGGGAGAAGAGAGGCAGGCAGATGTACCTCAGCACTGGAGCATCAGTAGGTATTTCTGACACAGTTCATCTAGTTATTACGCAATGAGTGTTATTTTAGATGAAAGTAGGGGCGGCCAATGACATGCAAATGTAAGTCATTTGGCAGCAGGTAAAAGAACATTCAGGCAGGCCTTTTAAAACAATGGTGCGCAGTTTAATACCGAGTTCAATTATCTGCCTTGATGTTCTTTTGCGTCCTGTAGATCCAGCCTGCCATCAACGTTTGGAGATAAATTCAGCGCGTGTAACTCGGGTCTTTAACTTTTGCTTGGGATTTTATAAATCATCGTTTATATTGATAATAACAAATGATGGGGTTTCAGCCTGTGATTTTTCTGCTCATTGATGTCAAATAATGTTTTGCTTCCTGTCTGCAGCCCTGAAACAACTTCTATTTCTACAAAAATTCTGTTGTAGGGATGCACAGCAGGATGTCTTTATGCATTGTCTAAACAACCTGATGGCGAATAGAGACTTTGAAAGGAACGTGTATACAGAAGTTACTCCACAATTACACTGCAAAGAAAGAAAGAAAGAAAGAAAGAAAGAAAGAAAGAAAGAAAGAAAGAAAGAAAGAAAGAAAGAAAGAAAGAAAGAAAGAAAGAAAGAAAGAAAGAGAAAATTATTTTGTTTAATTAATTACATTCTGTATTTCTATGTTGTATTGTAATAGATTTTATATATTGTATTTTGTATTTTTTTTCTGTATTTTTCTTTTTTAATGCAGTATAATATTCAAATACTGTATTGGAAAAAATATATTAAAATCCCTTTTAGTGTAACTAAATCTAATTAATCAAAATTCACACTCCTCTAGGGAAATATCGCATGAACCTGCCATATGATAACCCATAATGTAAATTATGATATTTAGGCATATCTTATCTGTTGGTTATTCATTATCATTTTGCACTTTTTATTAAGATTTTTGAAAAACAAAATGTCAATGGAAGAGAAACGGGCAACATCATTTGCACATAACATTATTCAAATAAATTCATGTTCTCTAAGGCAAATTATATCAATGTATTTTGCTTCAGTGACACTTATTGTTAATTTCTGCAATCATTTATTCTCAGATGTTGATACATAATTCTGAATTATTAAACCTAATGCTGTTCTTTTCAGTAATGATGATTTTGAATTTTACAATGCATAATCACACAGTGTGTGCATTATTAATTTCTGCTTAAAATTAGCCTGCTGTATTAGCTGTCTTGATGTTTACCAAGTCATTCCATACCTTAGTGATGAATTCAAGACCCCCTAAAATACATCTATCTCAAATGCATTTTCACTAAACCACTGTCTATACATAAATACAATACAGAATACATTTTCTAACAGACTGTTAGAACTCAAAAGAATATTAACATTATTCATATTGTTTAAATATGTTAATTGTTTAACTGAAAGTAATGTCCTTTAGCAAAAAAATAAATAAATAAAATAATACACTGCATTAAATCAGTTAAAGGTTAAGTGTGAGATTGAAAGCAAATTAAAGTGGTTCTCATTTAACAATAATAAAAAAGAGAAGAAGAAAAATTCAGGGTGTACAATCCACAAACACTTGTTTCATATGTTAAAATGTGCCTTATTTGTTAACCTACTCATACAAGCTTTTGGGGCATATGAGAATAATAATAATAATAATAATAATAATAAAGAAAAAATAGCAGCTAAATTAACATATGATTGCTTAATAAATATCTATATTTTCTGGTTTGTTAGATGCCCGTATGTTGCAGGTGATTAAAATAACCTGACGGAGAATGCTGAAGGAGGACTTCTGTGTTTTCGGTTCACCAGGGGGCGCCGTCTTGATTTTACAGACCCTGTTGTGTCCAATATTTATTTATTCTATACGAATATATATTTTTTTTTATTGGGCTGAAGGTGTTAAAGTCTCCTAACTTTTATTACTGGTCAGTTTAGTTGTATATATTCTTATAGTTTAATAGGTAGTAGGCTAGGCCTATTTTGTGTTTAATAGCTTCTGCCTGAAGAGAGATTTTATAGAAATCAAAGAACTCCGTGGCTGCGTGCAGATTTGCAGAAGGTAAACACAGCAACCCTCTGGGTTACACAAAAAAAAAAAAAAAAAAAAAAAAAAAAAAAAAAAAATTCAGTTCGGTGTTAAGTACTTTACCGACATCTAGTGGACAATAATGCCACTGCACACCTTTGCATTACTTTATTCACAGCCAAACGGAAACTAAACAAGTAACCAGATGTATCCGATGTGTATGTAATCGTGAACTGCATTTATATTCAGTTTAAATGCATTTATATTAATTTTATTTCAGTTTAATTTGAATCTTCTTTGGGGCAATAACTTAGGCTACTCGTTACATCGGTACGTGAATAATTACTTAATGACGTGTGTTGATGTCTCCTCAGTTGCATCCGTTTTATTTAGTTTATTAGTAGGCGAAGACAACTGCAAACGATTTTGTGAAACAAAGCGTCGGTGGGTGAAGGGCGGTGGGGGTAGTTCTGCATGGTTTGGTGTTTATTCATTGAGCCTTTGTCGCATGGTACTAGATGAGGTTCAAAGACAAGTATTGTAACAACATTGTTTCATTAGGAGGTGCAGCGCTTTTGATGTCCTCCACTTGTGCAGCACCTGTAGCTTTGATAGTGAAGCTCTGGACCACACTGAACAGAGACCAAGGCGGTTTAGAGTGTTTTGTTATGGTTTTATAACATACATAATTTTAGCACAAAATCTATTCTTTCTTCATCCACACTTCTCGGAGACAGGACACAAATAGTTTTTTGTTTGCATCTGTTATAGCTCTATATGCTCTTATATATCTGCATATATCCACTAAATGCTAAGAGAAAACCTTTCTTTAAAAAAAAAAAATCCCACACAAATGATTTGCCGTTTGTGTGCAGTTGGCATGGTTGTGACATTCAAATATAAGGACAATTAGGCTACCTAAATGATAGCCTACCTCAATGGAACTCACCAGAACCTGCATGACCTTGCTGAACTCATAGCAGGGGAAACAGTGTTGGTCCCCCTTTTGCTACCAAAACAGCCCTGACCCATCAAGGCATGGACTCCACTAGACCACTGTGTGCTGTGGTATCTGGCACCAAAATGTTAGCAGCAGATCCTTTAAGTCCTGCATGTTGCAAGGTGGGGCCTCCATGGATCGGACTTGTTTGTTCAGCATATCCCACAGATGCTCGATTGGATTGAGATTTAGGGAATTTGAAGGTCAAGTCAACACCTCAAACTCGTTGTTGTGCTCCTCAAACCATTCTTAAACCATGTTTGCTGTGTGGCAGGACGCATTTATCCTGCTGAAAGAGGCCACAGCCAACAGGGAATACCGTTTCCATGAAAGATTGTACATGGTCTGCAACAATGCTTAGGTAGGTGATACATGTCAAAGTAACATCTACATAGATGGCAGGACCCAAGGTTTCCTAGCAGAACATTTCCCAAAGCATCACACTGCCTCCGCTTGCCTTCTTCCAGGGTATTCTCACAAAAATGCGTATAAATAGTACGAGTGTGCAATGTCGTGGAATGTATACGCCAAAACTCATTTTGGCGTGTCTATGGCACACTGTTTTTCGCGTGCATATGATACACATTTTATGGCGTATTATACATACGAACCCCCCACCCCACCACCCTAAACCTACCCAAGCGCGTGTCATATATACGCCCCACTACCCTAAACCTACCCAAGCGCGTGTCATATATACGCCCCACTACCCTAAACCTACCCAAGCGCGTGTCATATATACGCCCCACTACCCTAAACCTACCCAAGCGCGTGTCATATATACGCCATAAAGAGCGTATCATATGCACGCGAAAAACAGCGTATCATATGCACGCCAAAATGAGTTTTGGCGTATACATTCCACGACATTGCACACTCGTACTATTTATACGCATTTATGTGTGATCGGGTTGCTTCTTCCCATATAGTGCATCCTGGTGCCACATGTTCCTCAGGTAAGTGATGTACACGCACCCGGCCATCCACGTGATGTAAAAGTAAACATGATTCATCAGACCAGGCCACCTTCTTCCTATGATCCGTGGTCAAGTTCTGATGCTCATGTGTCCACTATTAGTGGACAGGGGTCAGCATGGGCACCCTGACTCGTCTGCGGCTATGCAGCCCTGTACGCAACAAACTATGATGCATTTTGATATGAATTCTGATACCTTACTATAAGAACAAGCATTAACTTCTTTAGCAAGTTAAGCTACAGTAGCTAATCTGTTTGACTGGAACACACAGTCCAGCCTACATTCCCCACGTGCATCAAAGAGCCTTGGCCGCCCATGACCCTGTCGCCAGTTCACCACTGTTCCTTGTCACCAATTTGGCTCTTGTCAAACTCACTCAAGTCCTTGCGCTTGCCCATTTTTCCTGCTTCTAACATATCAAATTTGAGAACAAAATGTTCGCTTGCTGCCTAATATATCCCACTCACTAAAAGGTGCCATGATGAAGAGATAATGAGTGTTATTCACTGTTGTTAATGTTAAGCCTGATCAGTGTAAATAAGGTGTTTACAAAAGTATGGGACAGTTGAGAAATCGTCCAAATCCAAATCTAAAATAGCCTACTATGTCATTATTAACATTATTATTATTATTATTATTATTATTATTATTATTATTATTATTATTATTATTATTATTATTATAGTCACTTAAAGATGCACTCTGTAGTATTTTTCTAGTAAAATATCCAAAAACCACTAGACCAGTGTTATATATTTTGTTCAGTTGAGTACTTAGAATATACCAAATGTTTCAAACTATTTGTAAATTGTGAGAAAATTGCTATTTTAACTAAAGACCGGGACGTTTCAGCATAGCGTTTGAGGGAGTCGCCTGTCAATTGCATCATATCTGCGTTACCCTCAGTTTTATTTGGCAGAAGCGCTTTAATCTTAGCAGTGTGAACAAGTCACAGCAGCGTGGAGCGAACACACAGAGTAACGTCATAACATCATTTTAAACACACTTAAATGTATCTAATATGATAAACAGAGCTGCTTTACCTTGTAATCATGACCGGAAAAAGCGGAAGTGCGCGCACCCGGCGACTGTGTCCTGTCCCGTCGTAATAAAAGTCCCGGTACTCGCGAGCCGTGTCTTTGTATAGCAATCGCTCGAGCGGCCGTGCTCAGCTCCACAACACTCGGTCCTGCTCTGCTTCATACTGCAGTAACGTTAATAACCACATCAATGAACATGATTTCTGCCCGTGTCCTATTTTCCACCGGCTGTGAGGTGAAGACCACATGTCCCAAAATACTGCGCTCACACTTGGCGTCATCAAACTACGCCTTTGTTTAGAATAGGCGCTCTCTATTAAATAGAAAGTTGCATAGTGCACCTTTAAGACATAACCTACTATGTTTGCTAGGCTACTCACCAAGACAGGCATGTTGACATAATTTTTGTGTAAATTTGTATGTTTAAAGGAAAGACTTGAAAGAGAACTCAATATTTGTGCACTGTCTGAGACGCCGCTTTCCATGTGCACACCCACAAATCTCTTTTGCGTCTTCTTGCGCTTGAATGTTGCCATCCCGTGTGCTGAACCACGGGTGGAGAATGGTACAGTTCCATTTTTACAAGCAAACTGTAACTCCCCTAATATAATTGGATAGCATACATACACTGTAAAAAAGATTTTTTAAAGTTGTAAATAAAACAGATTACTGGAGTACGTTTTACAATAAAATACTATTTTAGTTTTTCTATTTCAAAATGTCATGTTTAATGTGTTGCTTGCTGCCTTTTTTTGCTATTTGTGAAATTTACTAGTACATTTCGGAGTGAAAATTATTTCAAAGCAAATCCTACACCTTTTTTTTGTGCAGCAGAGAACATCTAATCTAAACTTTATGGAACACTTAAAGGGTCATGAAACCCCCCTGCTGCAGCGGTGTTTTTTCACACCTTCGATTTGAAAAGGCTTGTTAAAAGGGGAGTGGTCGACTGTGAAAAGGTGGGATGGTATTGTGTGGAAAGAGGGAATGGTTTGCATAAATAGGGGAGTGTCAGTAGGTGCATTAAGATTAGAGATATAGCAGCAGTTACAGCGGTTCTGAGACATGTTCTTGGTTCACGTTGGCATAGTTTACTACAGTGAGATTAAATGAGGGATGAGTTCAGCGAATGAGAGAGCTATGAGTGGCGTGCAGCAGAGATCGCAAATCATTCAGCTCTTCAAACCAGCATAATTCAGTGAGAAATGAAAATAAATGTTATTCTGCATGACGAAATATTTTGCAAACGTGATAAAACTATATTTGTCCAAATATGCACGCTGTTTGGCAAGATGAACAACGCGCCGACGTGATAAGAGAACGTGAACCACCCAACATGCGATGTGATAGAGATATGTAATTCTAGATCGGGGTAAAAGCGAAGGGGTTTGAGGCTAGTCTCGACCGCGCATCTGAAGCACAGAGCGACGCGCGCTGGGTTGCCGTGACGATCCGCGCTGTCTATCACTCGGCAGCTAAATCTATATTTGTCCAAATGTGCACACTGTTTCACTAAGAGCCCGAACACATGCGGTTTAGTGCATGGCTGTGACCACAAATAAAACGGAGAGGACGTTCATTATCCAACAGATTACAGATTGGTTATTTTGCACTCCTGACAAAAATTAGATAGTCAACGCTTGCAGGTTCGACGTGCGATTGCTCAAGTTAATTTTACTTTACCGAGCCTTTGTAGCAAACGCTTCCACAGACGGCGCCGGTTACAGCTCGCTCTGCGCCCTTTACGTTACTTCGTATCAGCACAACGCCTAGCTTTCCTCCGTGACTTTTCTGCACGCTGCTTCCAAAACTTCCCCACCATATCTCTACAATAATGATGGAAGATGAGCCTGACAGAAGTGACTATCTCATGCATATTAACTAAATTATCTTGTATGCATTCTACAGCACAGGGATTGGACTGAATGAGCTTTATGTCATGAATATATATCGAGAATCGCTCGGAGCGGTCGACGTCAGCATGTGCCCAGCAGCCCATACATGGACCGAAAAGGCCGCGCCGACGTCAGCATTTGTGACGTTGCTCCGACTAAGCTTTTCAAACCGGAAGACAGAAATCGCTCAGAAAAATGCAAAAATAACTATTTTCACATATGAATACCATTAATGAGTACCCTTAGTGTTTTCAATAATGTGCAGACTATACATATCTGTTTACATCTCAAAAAAAGTGTTTTGGGGTTTCATGACCCTTTAATGTAAACAATCAAAACAGGCAGTGTGATCTCTTTTAACACTTTAGGCCAAGGTTCAGGCTTTTAACAAGGTGTAATTTAAAGATTCAGATCACACATTAAAAGACAAACGATTTGCGGATGTCTCCTTTTAAGCTTCTTTAAAGTAATAAACAGCAACCATCTGACAGAGAAGATACAGCCAGCTATGCATTCTTTGGTTCTGCGACCTAGTATTAGCGTATATTATCAGTGACGCAAAATCAAAGCAGAGTTCTGGCATTGTTCTTGATGTCAGTTCTCTCTAATTCACCCTGTCCTTTCTGTTTTTTCAGCTTTTGTGCTGGAAAATCAAAACAGAGAAGCTTTGCTGAGTGAGAGACTGGAATGAAGTGCAAATCAATGATTCGTCAGGACATTCAGAATAAAGATGGAAAATCCTGTCAGCGATGCACAACCTCAAACGTGAACCTCGGGGAAACTTAATTGTGGCCTAATGTTGACTAGCCTGCACTTATTTTTGGATGGTCAATTACGTCTCATGAAAAAAATGGAAAGCCCTTAAATAGATAATTCACCTAAAAGACTTTTGTCTTGGTTTCAAACCTGTAAGCATGCCTTTCTTCTGCAGAATGCGAAAGAAGATCTTTTCCATTGTCCACTTTAGACATTCTACTTTAACTTTAAGTCTCATTAGCGTACGACTGTAGTAGACTGTTAGGTTAGGGATAGGTGTTAGGGTTTGGGTTAGTAGAATAAGATGACATGTAGATTCAAAGCTACTTATAGTGAGTAAAATGTCTGTTGGTGGTCCATTAACGGATTTCTCGTTGCAAATGGATTTAGCAGTGCAGCTCTCTGATCTCCCCGCAGTCCTCATAAGCAGAGAATGGATTTTCAGAGTTACTTTTTTTTACTGAACAGAACCAACATATAGACGATATCATTAATGTTCAATAATGTAATGCACAACATAACCAAAGAAAAATTTGTCTAATTCATTGAGGAATATCAAAAGGCCTAGCCTTGACTGGACGAGAGGAGCTGCTGGGGATGGAGGATAATTAGCTCCTTAGCAATGTTATAAAGCTGCTGAAAATACTGAATGGACCCTCTATATAGGGATGCTGTGAGGCGTCGTATTCCTTGTAAACGTGAATCAGCTGGGAGTCAGCTGATGTGAGCTTGACTGACATGACCTGACAGTACTAATGCTGCGTTTGATAACAAGCTAAGAGAAACAAGCATTTCAGTGACAAGACGAAACACTTGGGGAATCACACATCTAAGCATGCACATCTGCAGCGGACCCTATTTTGTAGATTTCTGCTGCCTTCATGTGCTAGGCTATCTGAAATTTCATACATCTCACTTCTGAAACCGCTCATCGCATTCAAGTGCAAGAAAAAGAACAAGATCGCAAAAGAACACCAGGTTTATTCTTGCCTATTTATTGGAAAAATCATACTGAAGCCAAAATTATATTTAACATCCCATTCATGGACAACCAAATAAACATTCTCTGTCCTATCTAGATCATCATGCTGACTATTCATATTTGTGAACATGCACTACTTTAATGACAAGACGCCCTTTAATGGGTGATTGTGGGAAAAAACTAAACAAAAAAAAGAATGGCAGTCACGCAGCAATTGCTCTCCCTTCCACCATGTTTAAAGTTTATGGCATGCCCATCTCAGGAACATGGGTATCAAACCTATCCCCAAACTTGCCAGTTGTAAATACGACTTAAAAATACGAAATACGAGGAAAAAAAATTGCACTCAGTCGGTCTTAAATGATAGGATGTCTTACCTGCCTTATCAACATATGTATTTCCATACCTCCATACACTACGTCACGTTATCATTGCGCTCCATGAGGCTATAGTTGTAGACAGACCATCACAGAGTGCCACAAAGACAGGAGCAAACTTTACAATTCCTCCTGAATGAAAACAATGAGCTTATGCAGTGTTCATGCCATGTCAAGCGATGGCAACCCATGCTATTCTACTCGCCGCAGTTCATGTCCTCAAACTCAGAATTATGCGTTTATATGACTGAGATAAATATATATCTGTCTCAGTCTCTGCTATAAAAAGTTGTTCTATCGGGTTGAGGTTAGGACACTGTGCAGGCCAGTCAAATTCCTCCACACCAAACTTGCTCATCCATCTCTTTATGGACCTTGCTTTGTGCACTGGAGCACAGTCATGTTGGAACAGGAAGAGGCCATCCCCAAACTGTTCCCACAAAGTCGGGAGGATGAAATTGTCAAACATTTCTTGGTAAGCTGAAGCATTAGGAGTTCTTTTCACTGGAACTAAGAGGCCAAGCCCAACACTTGGCACAATGCAGTCAGACAATTACCGTTCTCCTGGTAATTGCCAAACCCAGATTGCCCATCGGATTGCCAGACAGGGAAGCGTGATTCGTCACTCCAGAGAACACATCTCCTCTGCTCTAGAGTCCAGTGGCGGCATGCTTTACACAACAGCATTCGACACTTTGCATTGCACTTGGTGATTGTAGCATCTGAAGTCTGGATATATCTTATTCTTATACTTTTAAATCCTAGCCTCAGCCCATTCAGAAGTACCGGGACTATATATATATATATATATATATATATATATATATATATATATATATATATATATATATATATATATATATATATATATATATATATATATATATATCCATCCTAATTAAATTCATAATTAAAACCTTAATCAATCTTCCTATATTATTATAATGATTCTTTTCAGTTATGATTTTGCTTTATGTTTTCTTGTTTTCTAAAGTGTCTTTAATTTAATTTATTATATTTTATTCCTTTTATATTTCCTTTTACTGAAATGAATATTCCCTATTGTTTGTACCTCTCACTGAGAGAAAGAACATGTTATCAGTATGCTTTGGTGAAAACTGGAGCCTAATCAGCTCCAACCTTGGAGAAACTGTGTATCTGTGTATGTGTGCAGTATTGTGTGTGCAGGCCTAATGTTGAGGTGGACATTTCTGCAAACAACGCCAGACTTGAACCCGCTTTTCTGTGTGTAATTCTGGTTATGGGGAGACGACTTGTCTACCTAGTTTGGCGATATGTGCTCCTATCTGTCTATGTGTGGAAAGTTGCTCACATTTTTCTTTTAATTAATTACACTCCTGACTCTTGGTCTTCATTTCTTTACTACTGATCCTGGGTCATAAACTGTTAACCCCTAACAGTTCTAATTCGGACACATCATAAAACATGCAAAGTGAGTAGTTAAACAGAGAAAAAGAGGACCCGCTTTATATTAGGTGTCCTTAACTACTATGTACTAACATTGTAATTAATCATTTGATATAATGCACTTATTGTGTACATACATGTTTTTACATTGTACTTACATTTAAAAAAAAATACCTGCATGTAATTACGTCTGTAATTAATTTCTGTTGTTACATTTGTAATTACACAGTTTGCACTTCTCTTACAACTTACCCATACCACAACACCTGTCCCTAACTCTACCTGCATCCCACCTCAATATCAGCAAAAGTGCTTTGCAATACAATTTGAACACAGTAAGTATAGGCCTACTTATTTTTTGATATAAGTACATAGTACTTAAGGCCACCTGATATAAACTGGGGCCGAAAAAGAAAATCTTTCCCACTTAAAATTCACCCTCTGGATTGTTCAAGCTCTGAAGCTTTCTACGCACTATTCTTGAGATAATCTGAAGGCCACATGAAGTATGGAGATCTGTAGGTATTGACTCTAAGAGAGTTGGTGACTTCTGCGCACTGTACAATTCAGCATGCACTGACCCCGCTCTGTGATTTTACGTGGCCATCACTTTGTGGCTGAGTTGCTGTTGTTCCTAATTGCTTCCGCTTTGTTATAATACCACTAAAAGTTGACTGTGGAATATTTAGTAGTGAGGAAATTTCAAATAACTAACATAATTATTATATATAACTATATATTGTCCGCTTACCCTTAGCATAACCTGCTTTTGCAATTCCCAATTAAATGACTGGATTTTACACACATTGTGACATTTCCTAATAGTTCAAAAAGTTGTGATTCCCAATGCCTGACTTATACTTTTTGCATGTTCCTGTAGACAATGTGTATATTTTGGTGTTATGCTATGTGATATTGCAGGAGGGAAGGTGTTCGGTGTAATTAGGGCAAGATCAGCGTTATCGCCTTACTCGCTCCTCTCTGCGATGATGAGCCGTACTGCCGGGTCTGTTGTTGCCTAATTCCTGCTAACAGCAGCCGGTGTAATCACACACCCCAATTAGCCACCCCTGCGCCCCACTTCCCCCAACTACTTCCTCTGCACGCCTCTCCTCACCACGCTGTGTAATGAGCTTTCATCTGTCGCTGCAGTCCTTATGGGAAAAGAGCAGAAAAGAGCACCTCAGTCACAGTACAATAAAGTTATTCGTGAGGACAAAGACTTGTATTCACTTGGCTTGATTTTTGTAACTTATTGCTACATTATAATGTGCTGAATTATTGTGCCTAATACCTTAGACTCTTAAGCTCATTTTACAAGAAACCCCACATTACCATGTACAATGTGCCTGTGTAAAGCGAAAGAGTTGCGCCCTCAAGGAGGGAGAACCCCAAAGAATGATCAATATCAGCATGCTCATTTGTATTCCAGCACCTCCTCCCTTTTCACTGTCTGTTTGTCCTCTTATCTCTGCGTGTCCTCAACAAATCAATGAGCCAGTCGTTAGTACTGGCTGGTCTAGCTGCTCAGCACAGAGAAGTGTCCCATATTAGAACAAACCCAATGAATCTTCATGACTGTATGCTGTACACACACAAGAGTGTTAAGTAAGTAACGCTTTATTTATATAGCACCCTTAAGCACCAGTCAGGCATGACATTATGACCACTGAAAGGTGACGTGAATAACACTGATTATCTCTTCATCACAGCACCTTTTAATGGGTGGGATATATTAGGCTGTAAGTAAACAAATGCAGCTCTTGTAGGATGTTCCCTGCCTGCAGTGGTCAGTATCAATCAAAAGTGGTCGAAGGAAGGAAAAGTGGTGAACGAGTGACAGGTTCATGGCTCATTGATGCACGTAGGGAGTGAATGCTGTTCCGGTGCAATGCAAAAGTTAATGCAAAAACTGCCTTATGTGAAGTTTACATGTTTGCATACAATGTGTTATTTGAGTGTTGAGTATTATATCTAAAAATAAATAGCAACTGAATTAAGGCTAATAGTTTGGCCTCTGTTGGTAACCTTTAATATTATATTAATGTGTAAGTAAGGGCTCCCTATAAGTTTACAGCATTATCTTTAAGAAACTTAAGTAAACCACTGGTTAATAATAAAAATAAAAAAATAAAATAAAAACTATTTTAGATTTAGTTTTCTCTCCCCTGGTGTTTTACACATATGAACTGTGGCCCCGCCCACAAGCAGCCAGAGCTTTCCCAATCCGATCTTTTTTTTCCCTTGTTTCAAGAAATATCTGTGTCCACACGAGATAACTGAAACCGACTCAAA